>NC_141690.1:182498563-182687793 GCF_964263255.1 Lissotriton vulgaris | reverse complement strand
TGTCCAGAAAGCGGGGAAGTAAACATGATACTGTGTTAGTAGCAACTGTGCAAATAGGAAAGAACTCTTTGTTATGTTATGGTAGGTATTTTTATTTAGCCACCCTACACTATTTACATGGTCTGTTAATACCCTTAATTTTTATGGTAGTTTGCTCTCCAACAGAAGGTTCATTTATTGGGGAAATCAGACTTGTGTATTCCTGATTTGTTGTCAGTGTGTTTGTGGTGGTTTTGCTCAATTTGCACTGTGGTGGTGTGTCTCTATCCCTGCGCCTCGAGTTTATTCTTTGTCCATTTATGGATGTAAACAAGCAGATGCCTCTGGGTGAGGGCTTTGTGGCTTGCATTATATTTTTATATTCTACTACAGCTCTGTTTGGCCAGCAGTGTGATGTTTTTCTGGAAGAGGTTTGCCATAATAGATAGATGGTTTATACTAGATGTTGAACACCCTAATTTTCTGTGTAAGACTTGTGTCTTGCTGTAACTTGTGTAAAGAAGCAGGTTGGCATGGTTTAGACTGATTAGACTGATGTGGTATTGCAGTGAGTGGTATGGGGGCGGGGGGGAGTCATGTGCGGTCTTGGCTATTGTACGGCAATGAGTTGTATAGTAATAGATTGCAATTTAGTGTGGTAAGGTGAGGTATGGTGTTATGTGGCATTTGGGGATGTGGTACAAATACCTTTAAGGTGATAGGTAATGATATGGCATGCCAAAGTCAGAGAAAGTGTGGTATTGTGTGGTAGTGTGTGTGTGTTGAGAGTGGTATGGTACTGAGAGATGTGGTCTTGAAAATTGATGATGTGACATGATGGCATATGTTGGTGTATGAGCTGTAGTGAGGTAGACTGAAGTGGAGTGGTGCAATATGAGATTGTCTTGTTTGATATGTTGGTGTGTTCGCTGGTGCGGTGTGGTGATATGTACTAAGTGAACTTTGTTTATGTATGGTTCTGCTGTGTTTTGATGTGTAATGTAATTGCTCTTATATGGATAGTTGTGGTATTGAAGGGCACGTTTACTGCATGGTGTGGTGTAGTCTGATGTGGAACCATAGGGAACTATGGGAGGGGTTGATGGATGGGTGTGGTGCAATATGATAGCATGTGATGTGGCTTAGTATAAAGTGTGGAATGTTGTCATTTGGTATAACTATACTTGTATCTGGTGGTGCAATGTGTAGGATGTTGCGTTTTGGTGTGGTGTAGATTGGTGTGGTGTGCATTAGTGTGGTGTTAGATTTAGTGTTGCTATGTGGCATATGTGGTATGGTGAACAGGGAGGTGTGTTGTGGTACAGTAGGGTGTGTTGTGTTGTACACCATAGACTGTATGGTCCTGTGTGGAGTTATGAAGTCAACAAGGGTGCTGTGAGGGGCGGCAAAGTGACAGGAAGAGTTTTGCCATAATAGATAGATGGTTTATACTAGATGTTGAACACCCTCCTTTTCTGTGTCAGACTTGTGTCTTGATGTAACTTATGTAAAGAAGCAGGTAGGTGTGGTTTAGAATGATGTGGTGTTGCAGTGGGTGGTATAGGGCGGTGTGGGGAGTCAAGTGTGTTCTTGGCTATTGTACTACATTGAATTGTATAGTAATTACATGGCAATTTGGTGTGGTAAGGTGAGGCATGGTGTTATGTGGCATTTGGTGATGTGGTACACAGACCTTTAAGGTGAGACTTAATGATATGGTGTGCCAAAGTCTGGGAAAGGGTGGCATGGTATGGTAGTGTGTGTGTTGAGAGTGGTGTGGTACTGCGAGAGGTGGTGCTGAAAATTGATGATGTGACATGATGGAATATGTTGGTACATGATATAATGGGCTGTAGTGAGGTAGACTCAAGTGGAGTGGTGCAATATGAGATTGTCTTGTGTGGTATGTTGGTGTGTTCGGTGGTGCGGTGTGGTGATATGTACTAACTGAACTTTGTTGTTGTATAGTTCTGCTGTGCTGAGCAATGTAATTGCTCTTATATGGATAGTTGTGGTATTGAATGGCATGTATACGGCATGGTGTGTTGTAGTCTGATGTGGAAGCATAGGGAACTGTGAGAAGGGTTGATGGATGGGTGTGGTGCAATATGATAGCATGTGATGTGGCTTAGTATAAAGTGTGGGATGTTGTCATTTGGTATAACTATACTTGTATCTGGTGGTGCAATGTGTAGGATGTTGCGTTTTGGTGTGGTGTAGATTGGTGTGGTGCGCATTAGTGTGGTGTTAGATTTAGTGTTGCTATGTGGCATATGTGGTATGGTGAACAGGGAGGGGTGTTGTGGTAAAGTAGGGTGTGTTGTGTTGTACACCATAGCCTGTATGGTCCTGTGTGGAGTTATACAGCCAACAAGGGTGCTGTGAGGGGCGGCAAAGTGACAGGAAACGTTTTGCCATAATAGATAGATGGTTTATACTAGATGTTGAACACCCTCCTTTTCTGTGTCAGACTTGTGTCTTGATGTAACTTATGTAAAGAAGCAGGTAGGTATGGTTTAGACTGATGTGGTGTTGCAGTGGGTGGTCTAGGGCGGTGTGGGGCGTCAAGTGTGTTCTTGGCTATTGTACTACATTGAATTGTATAGTAATTACATGGCAATTTAGTGTGGTACGGTGAGGTATGGTGTTATGTGGCATTTGGTGATGTGGTACACAGACCTTTAAGGTGAGACGTATTGATATGGTGTGCCAAAGTCCGAGAAAGTGTGGCATGGTGTGGTATTGTGTGTGTGTGTTGAGAGTGGTGTGGTACTGAGAGAGGCGGTGTTGAAAATTGATGATGTGACATGATGGAATATGTTGGTACATGATATAATGGGCTGTAGTGAGGTAGACTCAAGTGGAGTGGTGCAATATGAGATTGTCTTGTGTGGTATGTTGGTGTGTTTGGTGGTGCGGTGTGGTGATATGTACTAAGTGAACTTTGTTGTTGTATAGTCCTACTGTGCTGTGATGTTGCATGTAATTGCTCCTATATATGGATAGTTGTGGTATTGAATGGCATGTATACTGCATGGTGTGATGTAGTCTTTGGTGGAACCATAGGGAACTAAGGGAGGGGTTGATGGGTGCGTGAGGTACAATATGATAGCATGTGATATGGCTTGGTATAAAGTGTGGGATGTTATAATCTGGTATAAGTATACTTGTATCCGGTGGTGCAATGTGTAGGATGTTGCGATTTGGTGTGGTGTAGATTGGCGTGGTGTACATTAGTGTGGTGTTAGATTTTGTGGTGCTATGTGACATATGGGGTATGGTGAACAAGGAGGTGTGTTGTGGTACAGTAGGGTGTGTTGTACACCATAGAATGTATGGGCCTGTGTGGAGGTATGAAGACAGCAAGGGTGCTGTGAGGGACGGCAAAGTGACAGGAAGAGTTTTGCCATAATAGATAGATGGTTTATACTAGATGTTCAACACCCTCATTTTCTGTGTCAGCCTTGTGTCTTGATGTAACTTATGTAAAGAAGCAGGTAGGTATGGTTTAGACTGATGTGGTGTTGCAGTGGGTGGTCTAGGGCGGTGTGGGGAGTCACGTGTGTTCTTGGCTATTGTACTACATTGAATTGTATAGTAATTACATGGCAATTTGGTGTGGTAAGGTGAGGTATGGTGTTATGTGGCATTTGGTGATGTGGTACACAGACCTTTAAGGTGAGACTTAATGATATGGTGTGCCAAAGTCTGAGAAAGGGTGGCATGGTATGGTAGTGTGTGTGTGTGTTGAGAGTGGTGTGGTACTGCGAGAGGTGGTGCTGAAAATTGATGATGTGACATGATGGAATATGTTGGTACATGATATAATGGGCTGTAGTGAGGTAGACTCAAGTGGAGTGGTGCAATATGAGAATGTCTTGTGTGGTATTTTGGTGTGTTAGGTGGTGCGGTGTGGTGATATGTACTAACTGAACTTTGTTGTTGTATAGTTCTGCTGTGCTGAGCAATGTAATTGCTCTTATATGGATAGTTGTGGTATTGAATGGCATGTATACTGCATGGTGTGTTGTAGTCTGATGTGGAAGCATAGGGAACTGTGAGAAGGGTTGATGGATGGGTGTGGTGCAATATGATAGCATGTGATGTGGCTTAGTATAAAGTGTGGGATGTTGTCATTTGGTATAACTATACTTGTATCTGGTGGTGCAATGTGTAGGATGTTGCGTTTTGGTGTGGTGTAGATTGGTGTGGTGTGCATTAGTGTGGTGTTAGATTTAGTGTTGCTATGTGGCATATGTGGTATGGTGAACAGGGAGGGGTGTTGTGGTACAGTATGGTGTGTTGTGTTGTACACCATAGACTGTATGGTCCTGTGTGGAGTTATGAAGTCAACAAGGGTGCTGTGAGGGGCGGCAAAGTGACAGGAAGAGTTTTGCCATAATAGATAGATGGTTTATACTAGATGTTGAACACCCTCCTTTTCTGTGTCAGACTTGTGTCTTGATGTAACTTATGTAAAGAAGCAGGTAGGTATGGTTTAGACTGATGTGGTGTTGCAGTGGGTGGTCTAGGGCGGTGTGGGGAGTCAAGTGTGTTCTTGGCTATTGTACTACATTGAATTGTATAGTAATTACATGGCAATTTAGTGTGGTACGGTGAGGTATGGTGTTATGTGGCATTTGGTGATGTGGTACACAGACCTTTAAGGTGAGACGTATTGATATGGTGTGCCAAAGTCAGAGAAAGTGTGGCATGGTGTGGTATTGTGTGTGTGTGTTGAGAGTGGTGTGGTATGTACGGTCCCTCTAAGTGTCTAAAAACTGGTGAGAGATAGTTTACGTATTACCCTTCAATTTTTCTCTACACCCACTCAAATGTAAAAGTAAGAGCTTTTAAAATGTCATGCTTTCACTAGCCGGCCGTCTATGAGGCCCATGTGCCTATTTCGCGCCACGCTTTCACTGTCGAGCTGTGCTTATCAGACCATGCCAGCTGCCGCCCAGCGCAGAAGCCTCTTCGTGTCTTTAGGCCCTAACAAAAAATAAAACGTACATTTTCCATCATGTTGAATATCCAGGACGTTTTGCCGCCTTTCGGGGTTGGGGCCAGCCTGTGTTACTGTTATAAAAAATATGCCTAACCATATTGCTGGACAATGTGCATGTTGTACAAGAATACCATATTTATCAGTCCTGCCACACACACACACACACACTCATAGGTAGAGCAAAGCCTCAGTTGGATAACACAAGATTTTAGTTTTATTTTTAGTAATTGATGTCCTTTGTTTCAGAGGCCTTCAAATAGGCTGTGCATTATGTTGCACCGTGGAACTGACAGTCTAGGTTTGTGATCGCACATTACACTGTTAAAGAAACAGGCATTACCCTGTTTCACAGCACCCAGATGTCCCTACATACTGACCCATATTAATAATCTCCAACACATTACCCTCCCTTAGAAAGAAAACACAATACACAACACATGTCTTTATGTATTTATTTTAGTAATTGTCACTTACATTGTGCATTTCAACTTTGGCTGTGCATTATGTTGCACCATGGAGCTGACAGTCTAGGTTTGTGACCGCACATTACCCTGTTAAAGAAACAGGCATTACCCTGTTTCACAGCCCCCAGCTATCCCTGCATACAGGCCCGTGCTTTTTATCCCTCAAACATTAAGTTCCTTTAGAAAGAAAGAAATGACAACTGCACAGAGGGTGATTTTATTTATATCCCCTATTTTGATCTCCAGAACAAACATCATTTTACATCAGAGACATTTAAAATATGTATTTTATTTTTTCCTTTTCACAATAGGAATCATTTTTACACCACTTCCTTAAAACTTGAGTTGTGCAAGATATTGCACAGGCACCATAGCAGCCTGGGACTGCTGTAGCACAGTCCAGCATGTTACAGAGCACTGTCTGAACATGTTGCCAAGCCCCTGCTGTTGCTTTACAAGATGTCCATGTTTATCACCCCGAATACAGTACCACATATGAAAAAGAAATAACAATTGCATAACCCTTGTTTTTATTTTCATAAATGCTGTCATTTTCGACCAGAGACTTTTTAAAATTAGGCGGCAAAATTACCACCCTCGCAATCCAGTGGCCTACCTCCCCTCCTCTTTTAGGACCCAGGGCTTTCCGGCCCCTTGATGCCTATGGCACGCCACCACGCCTCAGAACACCACTCAGGAACTCCAAAGGCCACAGGCACGCCTCCTGGGGGCTGGCCTGTTGCCCCAAAAACACCCTGCAACACTCTAGGGCTCCCATTCCACAGATGGACCACGACGCCACTCAAGCAACATCAGGCTGCAGCCGCTACTAGCCAGTGGACATGTCCAGACATGTCCCTGCATGCCCAGACATGATCCTGATGGCCCAACAAACATGGCGCACACAGGTAAGTCTCTGCTCATCCACCCCACAGCCCTAAACACCCCTGAAGGCCCTACTGCTGCCTTGGCGCTAACCCTAGCCACCTCACACCAGCCCTCTACTACATCCCTTACACACAGCCATTAATTCACGTGTGAAGGACACTCACTGCCTACACCTGCCCCCGCTTTCACCACGGTCCCTCTGGGGGGCGTCCTCAGGCCCTGGACTTCCGGCCCTGACCTTCCACCCCCCGGAAATCCGGCCGGGGGCTTCCGGCCCCAGACTTCCTGCCAGGGGCTTCCGGGGGAGGGATTTCCGGGGGAGGGACATCCGGGGCGGGATATCCGGCTCCTACGTCACTTCCGCGGGGCGTTCCCACCTGTCAAAAAATGAATGGTGATGAATGGTATCATTCCCTTACTACTGAACCCCTATCACTGCTACGACTGGATGTTCCTGTACGCACACCTGAAGCTTGCTGCTGGTATTCTTCTTGTGCAGGTGGACTAGACAACAGTGCAAGAGGGTGCCCTTTGAGTTTGTTGTGCCAGAGTGCCAGGTGTAGATGGCAGGAGAAGCAGGACAAGTTGTACAGTTTCTCCCAACTGCTTCCTCTGCCACAACCAGAATGATCTGCTCCTTCAGCAGCACTGTCATCGGGTCACTCAGTTAACTGTAATCCTTGCAGTTGTCTTTAGACTTAAACAATGCAGTGTTAAGGTTCTTAAAGGAGTCCCCCGTTTCACTGTGATAAACCATCAACATTTACTTAATCACCACGGCAGCCATCTTATTCTCCAGGCCTTTCCATCTGCAGGTCAACATTTGAGCCTATGGAAATAATTTTCATTGGTGGTCACTATGGTGAACAGGGAGGCCTATGGCATGAGAGGCATCATCGATTTCCATGAACCTTTGTTAGTATGACTGCTCTCACCATGGATGGAATGATCTGTGAAATGTCAGAAAAGAGTAGAAAAAGAAAGGCATAACAAGTGGGATGGCCAATCAGGGAGCATTACACCACTCTTTAGTAACACCTGGTTAAAAATCCATTTACTCAATCACAACTCTCGTCCTGCCGATTGCACGTTAGTGGCTAAACCTGTGGGTCAAGAAACATGTATGTGTCATGCTAAAGTCCCAACAGAGACATACTACATGTTCTTCAAATCATAAGAAGATTACATACAAAAAGCAAATTATTTATTTTCACAGTTGACATGTGATAATGCTGGGATATTAATGACGGGGACACATCTTGGGTTGCCAAATTGTAGCATATTGACAGGACTCCATGTTCCCAGTCCTGAGCTTACATTTAACTCATCTTTATAGTTTGGAAGCTGCATTTATTCGTTACTTCAGTTGCACCTGTAACGCTCATTTGTAAAATTAAAGTCCTGGCTTGGAAAATATAGAAAATATAGAAACATTTGGAGCATCTAAGTTTAAATTAGGTGTGAAAAACAGGCCTAGTGTGAATATAAAATGTAAATCTTGGTGAACAGAATCAGTGTAAATATATGTTGGTAAAGTGCACTTTTAAATGTAGAAAATCCATCGTTATGGTAAAATTCTTTCATCCTTAGATTCTGGGTTAGGGGTGGAATTCTGTGTCTCTTTTTTGGGAGTCAGCCTTCAGAATGCATAGATTTGTACTATTTACACTTTGGAGTACTCCGCAACACCTGCTACTGGTAAAGATCTTGTTGAATACTCCACAGTTTAATGTCTTGTAAATATGTATAGCGGGATCCTTCCGGCCCCTGATGGACTTTGTAGGAGAATGACGTAATTATTTGGGTGTGGTTAATAAAGTTCATGATGCAATGTGTACAGTTAGTTAACAGTTGCACTATGAAGAATAAAGACGCGAACTACAGAGCTCCGTGTGTGGTGTGGTCATTTGCATGCTAGCGGGCTGGTGAGGATATTACAGCTGGCGACGAATTAGGCGATCTGCAACCCGAAGTAACAAGAGAGCTCTCCCTGAGAGTTTGTTGAGGTCCAGCAAACTGCTAGTTCATGCCACGTGTGCCTCAGTCGAGGTGAAGCAGTCGACAGATGACGTATGTGGAGTCAAAGAACCACTCCAGCCAGTGGAATGCTTTCGAAGAAGGTAAAGCCCTACTGAAACTTCAGTCGCAGTTGGCCCGGAACCTGCTGGTAAGGCCGAAAAAAGAGGTACTGCTCTGCAACATAACAAGGAGCCAGCCTACATACAGTACGCTAGCGCTAAAGGCAGCAACAACTAGGTACAGAGAAGCACAGAAGACTGTAATAGCCATGTGCAGAAAAGCACGCCAAAAGCAGAATCATGCAGGCAACATGAAATGCTAAAGGCAGTGAAAACCAGGCATGATGTAGAAGGTCGAGAATGGTGATGACCATGTACAGGAGGTAAAACAGTTACCCAAAAAATGAAAAAGAGACCATACAACATCAGATCGGCCTCAACGACACTGATGCAAGCACACGGCTGGGGCTTAGAGATGGTATGAATGGAGCAGGTCCGAGGGGGCAGCCAATGGAGCAAGAGCAAGCTCTGCTCCTGATAGCAGGAAGTTCCCCTGGTGGTTATGATGCCGCCATGTTTTTGAGACCGCTGCTTCGACACACCACCCTAGACATACCATCCCTGCTTGGGACAGGATACAGTAGGCACAAGATGGCTACTGGAATTTTTCAGAGATTCTGAGGTGGACGAGGTCTTCTGCTATGTTAAGGTTGCCCTGGATTTTAGTTCACATCACTGCATTCTAGCATGTTGCCCTGCCAGTATCATGTGGAAAGGAACAGAAGAGGAGAATGTAAAGCTCATGGTCAGACATCTCACATATGAAGGAGAACTGCTTGTGGCCTCTGGGTTTATAAAAAAGAGTGAAACATGCATTGACTTCTTACAGCAGGAGCGGTGGCGACAAAAACTGTAAGGCTTGGGGCTATCATATGGAAGTAAACATAGAGGGAAGATAAAGGCAGATCTGCAGACTATCTGCATGGTCCTACAGCGTCGTAGTCAACAGACAGCCACGATGGAGCGGGCAGTCAAGTATCTATCCCAAGAGACTGCCAAATATGTATCACATTGGAACGTAAACAATAAGAGGGGATAAAGATGAAGTAAGGCGACGGTTTGACATGTTTCAGTATTTTGTATGGAACGTTCAAAATATATTGCTAAAGACCAGTGAAGACCATAGAAACAAGACCCCAGATACAATTAACATGTATCAAAACCATACAGGAAAATGTTTAAGTACCAGTATAATATAAGCAATATCCCCATTCATTAAAAAAAATAATTCACAGGCAGACTGTAACATCTCTAGAATCTAACATGTTGAAAGCCAGGGGTGCCTTTAAGCAGGTTAAAAACAAGTCCTTGTTCCGTGCTGCGAAGAGTGCAGGGATCAGCATTTTAAAGCATGGTGTTAATTGGAACTGCCAGCACGGGCCGCGCCTTAGCTCCCATATGCCTAACAGTTGTGGTGGAAGCCTGGGAGGTTACCGCCTTATAGGTTTGCTTCAGACTCCAGTAAGTAGAGGAGAGAGGGCAGGGCTTCTTCTTCATACATGCAAACAGGAGACATGGTGTTGTCTTCTTTGGCTGCTCCTGGCCATTGTTTCATTAGGAGTGATATGTAAGCAAATACTTTATTAGATAGGTTTACATCTTTGGCAAACACTTATGTCATTTAGTCCCATTTCTGTAAAAGGTTCATTGAAAAAGGAAAGAACTCCACTCACTGGACAACACCCTCACACCATGGGAAGATGTGGGCTCGCTTGACATTGCTGTATTATTCACAATTGATTCCAATATTCTCCAACTATTTATTTATATGGTGGCACTGGGCTAGATCAGGCTTCTTGATTTAATTAAGGGTAGGAAATTACTTCCGTTGGAGAGTTCACCATCCACCGTCCATCTATGCATAGAAAATATTTTGAGTGAAAAGATTATTCTGTTGCCTTGATGCAGCATTTTCAGTCATTTATTATTCATGAAATGAAACATGTCTAACATTTCCT
Source organism: Lissotriton vulgaris (assembly GCF_964263255.1). Lineage (NCBI taxonomy): Eukaryota > Metazoa > Chordata > Amphibia > Caudata > Salamandridae > Lissotriton > Lissotriton vulgaris. The sequence goes on along the minus strand of NC_141690.1, from coordinate 182,677,418 downwards.
TATGTTCAACGTACTGGATTCAATTTACCCGCATTGCCCCGTTTGAGTGTACTGATAACCTGCTGCAGCCATGATTCCTTGCTCATGCTAACCTAGTCTAACTGATGTGTCCATGTGTCAGCTTTAGATGCACTGTATCCTTGCAGCCGAGTTTGGAAACTAGTTCGCTCATTGGAAACTGTTAACCTTTTTATTACTCGTGAAGGTCATCTACTAATTCTCCTGAGCTCAGCTAGGCCCTTTCTTGTACCCCCAGTGGGTACTTCGTCATGTGATCAACATGTTGAGGCTCATGGGGGATGCATTCTTGGTAATCTCTGTAATTCACAAACTAAACACTTTCAGACTCGAATAAAAAGGTGAGTTTTCTTTGGCATTTATCACGTAGATGGTCGTTGTATCTAGAGTGGCATATTGTCTGTCAGAGTTGGTCTGCTTACTTCCCCTTTTCTATTCTTCACTCATTTTTTGCACACGTTTTTCAGTTTCCCTTCTATGTGCATATTTTTCTCTATCTTATTCGCCTCCAATGGTTCGTTAAAAAAATGGTTTCATTGCAGTTTTTCAACATTTAACCATTAAGGTGCGAGAAGAGAATCCCTGGGCAGGGGATTCTGAAATTAAACAGTAGCGTAGAATATAAGGCAACTCGCCGATATGCTGCGCCAAACATAGGATATACATCTTGTACAGTGATATAATTTTCTCAGATCCCGCAATGACATGTATGCAACCATATAACCTCAAGATAAAACAGTAATAAGTGGAAGATGGGGGGTAAGGTGTGGGGGCAGGCATAGGTGTGGCGATTAGCCTCAATGACTCGCCAGGAATAGGAATGGATATGATTTCCATTTTACGGTGTAGTCAAGGTGGAGGGGTGATGGGATCGCTATGCAACTTTTCTGTGTAGTCATTGGGGAAGAAGGGGTAGGAAGAATGTCATGGGGTGTGTACGGATGAAGATGTACCACGGGATGGATGCACCTGTCTGGGAGTATCTTTTGAATATGCCTAGGCTCGGGCCTCCCTAGTAGTTAAGTGAGCAAGTTCAGTGACCTCTCGCAGCGTGGAGTGAACACCGCTCCAGCAAGTGGCAAGGGCAGGGCAGGACCACAGCATGCCACAGAGGACTGCATCCTCAGTCCGACAGTGGGGGGCCTCCAGTGGGTCTTAATGCTCATCCTTGCTATTTCCCCTGCCCACCCCACCAACTTGAAAGGAAGCCTCGCACACCAACATTTGTCTCTCACACCACCAGACATCAAAGGCTGCTGCTCCCCCGCCCACCCACCCCCCACAGCGATGCCCATATGCTCTCGCCTCCTGTCTCTCCCCCCTCTCTCTCACGCTCTCTTCTTCCCTCCTCTCATTTACTCTCCGTCACACACTCGCTTATGTTTACTCTCCCTCCTTCCCCCTTTCCCATATCCTCTACCTCCAAGCCTGTGGCCTCTCATTAATGCCCACTTATCTTCTCTTGTCTATCTTCAAGTTCGCCTGTTTGTTTTTTGAAGATTGGATGTCAGATCCCCAAGTGACTTCAAATCTTTACAAGTTTTGAAAGAGACATCATCAACATTGCTAATCCTTTGTTCTGCAGATGTTATCTTAGAATTAATAGTACTCACGTCTGCACGGATGGTAGTTAGTTCTAGTTGCTTAGTGACCGTATTCTGTTTGATGGACTTAGCAAGATCGTGAACCCCCTTGTGGAGAAATGTGGCTCAATGGTTAGAACGGCAGACCCTGATGCAGAGGTCTGGCCCGGGACCAGTGTTCAATTCCCCGACTCGGCGGGTCTTGGGCTCAAAATTCCACGGACCTGATAATTCTCGCCTCGGTGCCTATTCCAATCATGGGGTTCCACTCTGCAACGCTGGGCAATAGCTTGCTTAATCTCCACAACGGCCCCCACAACGCTAAGGATGCCTGCCCTCCACCTTGGGGGTGCCCAGGAGTGGACGCCTCACAGGGAAAGCCGTGATGGGTTCCACAGCGGTATTCGTACAAGCGCCTTGAGACCCTTGCGGGTGAGTAGCGGCTATACAAGTATCAATTTACCACTAACTTTTTAAGGATCATGTCCATGGTGCTGCCAATGTCTGCTTTGGCCTTGATGGGTGAGTCAGACAAAGAGAGCTCCCCGTCATTTTTTTTTGTACTGGATCCAGGACTCCTTTACTGCCATTGTAGCCACGTGGCCCTGAGTAAAGACGTAAGCTTTGGGGACAGCCTACTGCTATCGCTCTCTCGTTTCCTGAGTAGCAAGATATTTCCTTTTTAAGATGCACACTTTTTTTCCCCTCTTTTTTTTTTTTGGAGCGAGGCGCCGTCACAGTAATTGATCGTGTATGTTATTTAATCACCAGAGCTACAGAATGAAATGAGTAACAAGGTGCTCCCCTTTGTAGAACAAGCGCCGACTCCGTGACTATTGTTTACACTCCAGGCCTGCAACATCAGCTCATGAAGAGCACTCTTCGTTGTCGTGCAGCCGCCAATTATTAGATCAAGCAACAGTTGTGAGATCAACAGACATTAGCATTGCCTTTCCATAAACCGCTGCAAATAAGATTCATACGCTGCATGCATCCAGTGTGCTCATATGTTCAAAATGTCACAGCTCTTTTTATTCCTTCATAATCTATATATCAAGAGAAAAAAAAAATAACCCTGGTATCTCCAGGCAAAATCTTACCATGGGATCTAAATCAGTTGTGCTATGGAGTGCACATCAAGAAATACAGGCTTTGTACCAAGATCACTGTTTGTATGCCTAGAACACCGTGTGTGATCTCAGCAGGAGAATGGGCCCCCAGGGGCACTTGGCAAAGCCAATGTCCCCCTGGGGGATTTCGCGCGAGGGACGACCTCACGCGACCTGATTGGGTGGTGGGAGGGGTTAGGGTCAAGTGAAGGGTGGGGAGGGAGGGGACGTCACTCTGAGCGAGTGAGAGGAACGGTGGAGTCGCTTTTTGAGGCGCCCTGTTTACTTTCCTGTCAGAGCTGTCAATTGTGCTTGGGAAAGCGTATTTTTGAAGGGAATTTTCTGTCACAAACGGAAGGATGTCGGTAGAAGATATCACAATCGAGGCTGTTCGCGCTTTGGTGGAGGTAGGACGGAGCGACTTGCTGCGGCCAGGCGCTGTGGTAGATTCTTCAGTGGCGGTGAAGCGTCCGCGCCGCCTGGCAGCGGAGGGTGTGTCACGAGCAGTAGCAGCCTGCCAAACGGTACACCATACTCCTCATGAGGAGGATGAAGGAAGGAGGATGCCGGCGACAAGAGCACGGAGAGCGCGCTCGACGAGCAGAGGAAGCCGGGGTAAGAAGCAGCAGCCCCCCCGCTCGTCATCGGCTCCCAGTGAGTTTCAGGAGGATCGCAAGGTCAGTGTGGCACCGCCAAGACGTAGGGCTGGCAGGCGAGGAGGCAGCGCTGGCGGCGGATTTGACACGCGAGTGGCCCATATACAGCTTCTTGACGGCGGGGCTGCCGGCGATTCTGAGGTAATGCGCACTGCTACCACACAGGAGCTTGCGGATGCGGTGTCCCGACCCAGCATGGAGGCGGCTACGAGCGCGCTTATGATTGCGGCCGGTCAGCAGGCAAGGGGCAGGAGAATTGACATAGCGCCAGAAGTGGAGGATGACAGGCGGAGCCCAATGCTGGTGGACTATTCCAGCGATAGTCAGTATGATGAAGGGGAGTTTTCAGAGGTTGATGAAGTTGACGTTTTTGGGGGAGGTGAACCTGATATAGTTGGTCAAACCCAGCAGATTTCTGTCATGGACTACCAGAACATTCTGGTCCCCCGGTCTAGAGGCCCCCCGAGACAATTGGTGGAGGAGGATTGTAATGTTGATTTAGCATGTGATTGTCAAGTTTTACAGGATGAGCAGGGGTTGGGTGGTGTGAGGTGGAAGCCTCGAGTCAGGCAGTTCAAAGGTAGGAGGTGGGGGGGCATGGGTGACAGGGGTGGGTGCAGGCAGGTGCAGGAAGCCTCTACAATGTTCCCAAAGGCCAGGCCCCCGCCTGGGTGCCCTGAAGTGATTCATAACATGGGGTCTGCGATTCCGCAAGGCCAATGGGTGTGGGTGGAACATACAGAGCTGCCTGTGCCAGACAGGGCGGGTACTTCATCTACTCAGGTGGCAGGTAAGTATGGTGCGGGCCCTCGCTCGAGCGGCGAGTACCCTTCTGAAGCTGCTGGTCTGTTACCAGATGAGCAGTTCTGCTATTCTCAGGCGGCGCCGCAGAGCGCGGTGTTTAGGGGGGGGGGCGAATTTGAGAGGCGGATCTGGTGCGGATTTATCATCAGCGACTGGGCGCTTTGCACGGAGGCCTGAGTCGGAGTTTCAAAGTGTTTTTACTAACTTGGCGTCTGGCAATAGGCCAGGTATGAGTTTAGCAAGGTCGGAAAATGAGCAGCACCTTGAAGGTGATGATGGTGATTATGATAAAGAGAATGATTATGGGACAAGAGGTGGTCTGTCTCATGGTGGTAGAGCTGGGGCTGGGAGGGGGGAGAGGAGATTAACTTCTGCCAGTGTGTTACAGAGTTCTGGAGCGGTTCTCTCACCGGCACACGGGATGCAAGGCGGACGTCATCGGCGTGACGGTCTTGAAGAATTTCGGCAACGGGCTGCGCAGTTACCAGCAGGTAAGACAGACTGGTGGGCTGCTTGGACACGGCCGTTGGCGGGTGTGTCAGGTGGGGCGCCTGCAGAGGGTGGTCAGGGGAGGGTGGAGGTTGGGGATGGTTTGGGGTCAAAACAGAATGAAAGTGTAAAGGCAGCGCCGGGGCATGGGGGGAGGCCGGGGAATGACAGCCCAGGTTCATCGGTTACTAGTTCAGATCAAAGTGAGACGCCTAGAGTGAGTGGTACGAGACTGCCTTACATGGGGGTATCAATGCCATTGGGCATACATTTGTCGACCAGAACTAGGCAGCGTATTTGGGACCATGATTATGTAGACGTGTTCAGGCTCCTTCATAGGGAATTGCAAGCAAAGGAAGGTTCTAAAGAGGAGGAGGCTGAATTGTCCCGCCGTCCCAAAGTTCCTAAAACAATAGAAAACTGGACAGCGGCCTTTTTGATATATGCCAGCGTATACAGTGAACGATACCCCGAGAGGGCGGTTTCGCTGTTCAAATATTTAGATGTCATAAGAAAGGCGCATTTGCAGGCAGGGGGTTACGCGTGGCTGAACTATGATGAAGAATTTCGGGCGCGAATGAGTTTATTCCACGATAAGCCATGGGGGGAGGTTGATCAGGAGTTGTGGTTGCAGTGGATGTCAGGTCATTCTTCGGCCAACACGATCCACACAGCCAGTGGGTTGCCGATTCCTTACCGGCCCTTTTCTCAGCGTCCCGCCACACAAGGGGCAAATGGCGTTGGACGTGGACAGTTGCCCACAACTGGAGCATGTTGGAGCTTCAACAGAGGTTCCTGCGTGCGCCAGTATTGTAAATTTAAACATGAATGCTCCCAGTGTGGGGGCAGTCATGCTGTCTTCCAATGCTTCCCCAACCAACACCCGGGAGATCACGGGAGGGGTCAGAGGGGGGGGAGAGGATCTGTGCCGCCTCTTATGCCAAAAGGCGCCTACTCCAATTAGGTTACAGGCCATGTTGAGCGCATTGGAAGCTTACCCTGATGTGGAAGGAGCGGCCAAGTTGTTTTGGGGGTTTCGGCTCGGATTTAGGATTGGTTATCAAGGCCCCAGAGTTTCACGTTGGGCTGATAACTTGAAGTCAGCAAAGGAGATGGCGTCGGTGGTAGAAGTGAAGTTGCTGAAGGAAGTGGAATTAGGCAGAGTAGTTGGCCCCTTTCGAATTTTGCCCCTTGCCAAATCTAATTGTGTCACCACTTGGTGTTATCCCGAAGAAGGCAAAGGGTGAGTTCCGCCTGATACATCATCTGTCTTGGCCGGAGGGGCTTTCAGTTAACGACTTCATTTCCACTTCCGATTCGGCAGTGACATAGGCGTCAGTGGATGACGCTTTGGAATTGGTGCGCAAGGCAGGGGTAGGAGCTGACCTTGCAAAATGTGACATACAGGCCGCTTTTCGCCTTTTGCCTATTCAACCAGCCGATTTTGGTTTGCTGGGTATGTATTTTGCAGGAGAATATTACGTGGACCGGGTATTACCCATGGGCTGTGCTATCTCTTGCTCACTTTTCGAAACTTTTAGTACATTTTTGGAGTGGTGTGTAGTCCAGCGCGCAGATCACGCAGCTGTATGCCATTACCTGGATGATTTTTTGTTTGTGGGCAAAGCGGATACGGAGCAATGTACTAAAGTCGTGGCTTGTTTCCAGGACTTGGCTAAAGAGTTTGGTGTGCCTTTGGCAGAGGACAAAACGGAAGGGCCAACGCATAGGTTGACCTTCCTGGGCATAGAAATAGACACAATAGAGATGGTGGCCCGTTTTGCCCAGAACAAAAGTACAAGAGATCAGGTCTGTTTTGCAAGAAATCCTGGGAGCTAAAAGAGTGCAGCTGAGGCAAGTCCAGAGGCTTCTGGGCTATTTAAACTTTGCTTGTCGAGTTGTCAGGGCAGGCAGGACGTTCTGCAGGCGGCTGGGCTTTGCTATGGCTGGGGCGTACCTGCCACACCACCACATACGTTTGACAGCAAAAATCAAGGAGGATTTGAGCATTTGGCTGCGATTTTTGGACGTTTCCAATGGCGTGTCCATCAATTTTGTGTCAGAGGACACGGTCTGGCCAGTGCAGATATTCTCGGACGCGGCCGGGGCCTTAGGTTTCGGCGTGTTTTGGGACGGAAGGTGGTGCGCAGAGCAGTGGCCGGCACAGTGGTTGCAGCAGGGCCGCAGCATTGCTTTTTTAGAATTCTTTCCCTTGTTGGTGGCGCTGCAGATTTGGGGTGAAGAGTTCAGGGACCGCTGCGTGTGTTTCATATCGACAACATGGCGGTGTTTTTTCTGGTGAACGGGCAGCGGGCAAAGGATTTAAGGGTGTTACAATTGTTGCGGGCCTTCATGTTGCGTGTTCTGCAGCTGAATATTGTGTTTAAAGCCCAACACATACCTGGTGTCAACAATTCAATTGCCGACGCTTTGTCTCGTTGCCAGTGGCAGAGGTTTCGGGATTTGGCATTTGGAGCGGACCAATGCAGAACACCGATTCCGCCGAACGTGTGGGACCTGGGGAATTTGAGGATGGCAGAGTTTGCGGAGCAGTCCTTATCAGAATCCACGCGACGCAGCTATCAGCTGGCATGGTCTGGGTTTTTGAGTTACACTGCACAGCACAGCAGGGATGGTACGGCAGTGCGGGATGAAAAGTTTAGGTGGTGTTTTGTTCTGAAGTTAATAGACAAAGGTTTGTCGCCTTCAACCATTTCAGGCAAGTTGGCAGGCATTTCATTTTATAGTCGACTAGAATTGGGGTGTGAGGTGCAGAAAGGCTTTCGTTTGCTGAAAATGCTGAAGGGTTTTGGGAGATCCTTTGGGCAGGTAAAGAAGTTGAGGGACCCCATTACGTTCGACTTGTTCCAAAAAATTGTTGGGTGTGTTGCCCTCCTGCTGTTATGATGAGTGGGAATGGTTTCGGTTCAAGTTATGCATGATATGGTTATTTTTCGGTGCATTTCGGATATCAGAATTATTGGGGTTACGAAATCAGGAAGGGATCCGTTCATCTGATATTGTTCTTTTGGGCAAGGGTGTGTTGCAAATCACATTGAGAAGGTCAAAGACAGACCAGGCAGGAAAAGGGATGTTGGTGCGCCTGGGCAGGAGTGGGGTGAAGGGTTGCTGCCCGGTTGGGGAATGGGAGGCATTTGTGGTTTCAGGGGTATTTCGAGAGGGTGGGATATTTTGCCATAAAAACAAAACACAGTTAACTTGTTTCCAATTCTTAGCGGTCTTACGGTAAGCATTGACTTTCGTGGGTGAACATGAGCACTCTTTGGGACGCATTCATTCAGAATAGGTGCGGCTACAGAAGCTGCGAAGTTGGGTTGGGGGGCAGAGGAATTACAGCGAATTGGTCAGATAGCACGGGGCCTGGGTTGTGTGGACAGAATTTCTGTACAGGAGCCAGTGGAAGGGTGCTAGGGTTCAGGCAGCTGTTGAGAGGGCCCGCAAGAAAGTTAGTAAAGCATTGAAGACATACTGCGTGGCAATGGGCATTACGGTCATTGCCCACAAGCATTTTAACGGCGAAATTCTGCACTTGTTAAGGGAGGATGGGGTTCATCTCTCACAAATGGGGCAGTCCTATTACTTGATGGAACTCCGAGATACTTGGGCCAATCTTTGGTCGATTTGTGGTGCTCCAAACCAAAGAAGTGAAGGTAAGAATTTGAGGATAAAAGTTTTCCTTCACAGACATTAGGTATCGTCTTGAGCGGACTATTTCTGCATTAGGGGAGGGTTTGTGTGGGTGGGGCAGGAAAACTCAAGGGTTTTCCTGGGTGGCGTGTGTGATGGGGATTGGATAATCTAGAGCGGATTCATCCTTTCTCTAAGGGGGAGGGCTTGGGAGGGTAGGTGGGGAAGAGATGGAAAAAGAAGAAGGAAAACTCAAGGATGGTATCAAAACAAGTTATGTTATCGGAAAAGAAAGAATTGGAAAAAGGAAATGGTTATATGGAAAAGGTTTGGAGAAAAAAGAAAGATAAAGTTTTGTTGGAAAAGTTATGTTGCGGGTCTGTCTTTGGCTGTCCTGGTAATAAAGGTGACCTTTTATACTATATTCAGAGTTGTGTGAGAGTCCTTATTTGCGCGATGGGCCCCCAGGGGCACTTGGCAAAGCCAATGTCCCCCTGGGGGATTTCGCGCGAGGGACGACCTCACGCGACCTGATTGGGTGGTGGGAGGGGTTAGGGTCAAGTGAAGGGTGGGGAGGGAGGGGACGTCACTCTGAGCGAGTGAGAGGAACGGTGGAGTCGCTTTTTGACCCACCCACCCGCCCTGATTTCAACAAATCAAGGGTAGGTGTTTTTTGTTGTCTGTCGTGTCTTTGTGTTGTTCAAAAAAAATAAATAAATAAATAAATAAATAAAAAAAAAAAAAAATAAATAAATAAAATAAAAATAACAAGCTGCAATGGAAGGTTTTCACAGCTTGATAATAAGTCAAGCATGCATGTCTACCTCTTGATTCAGGTCAAAGTGTCAAGATGTCACCTCAGGACAACTCGGGCAGATTCTTTTGTTGTCTTGTCGGCGTGTGTGATGGGGATTGGATAATCTAGAGCGGATTCATCCTTTCTCTAAGGGGGAGGGCTTGGGAGGGTAGGTGGGGAAGAGATGGAAAAAGAAGAAGGAAAACTCAAGGATGGTATCAAAACAAGTTATGTTATCGGAAAAGAAAGAATTGGAAAAAGGAAATGGTTATATGGAAAAGGTTTGGAGAAAAAAGAAAGATAAAGTTTTGTTGGAAAAGTTATGTTGCGGGTCTGTCTTTGGCTGTCCTGGTAATAAAGGTGACCTTTTATACTATATTCAGAGTTGTGTGAGAGTCCTTATTTGCGCGATAAGGTGATCCACTTCGTCTTAAACAGCCGCCATTTTAAAGTCAGGCACCATACAGCTGCAGTACATTAGGAAACTGTAATCGGCCCTGTTATCCATTGCTCCTCATTAGCTGATAGCACTGCCTCTACACGCTCACAAATCGGCTCACTGGCCGAACGCCCTAACACGGAGTCTTGAAGATAAACTCTTCAGTGCACATGGAGTCACCATTTGAGGTACAGGCATCAAACTTTAAATGATCGCCACAAAGCCTCGCATATTAGATGTAACAATGCATATAACCCATCAAGTCCGATCAATACCTCGCAGCTTGGCTGGTTGATAAAGTATTCAGGGACATTAATGGCAATTAGTGAGCTCCGAAAACAGATTGGTCAAAGCCCCACCACTTTGAGTCATCAAGACACACAAGCGGCAAAGTTAGCGACAATAAATCAGCTTTATTCCTCCCATATCAATGACCAACTCCGACATCCCTGAGAGCAGCTCACTCTCCGAAACCGAAGGCTGGTGATCTGGAGTGCCGACGATCTGCTGGACTCCGGAAGTGCCTCTCCGTGCATGGCAGCGAGACGGGATCAGGCAGCCATCGGCTCTGCCGTCCAAGCCACGCCCCAGTACTTGATTGTTTTGTATGAATCATGCCCAACAAAGACATCAGTGCTTTTTTCCTTTCAAAAACCTTGATATGTCCTCATCTTCAAAGTCTGCTTGAGCTCTGGCCTCGGTGGGCCAAAATTTCATACAAAAAGAAGTATTTCTTCAGACTGTTTTGTTTGGACCTGGGTATGCGTGGAACTCCCAGCTATGTTCATCACTCTTCCCCTGAGCAAAGTGTGAAGGAGGGTGAAAAATAATTGCTACTGGTGTTTAATGTGTTCTGTAGGAGCAGAAGGTGCATTTCCACTTTTGCTTCATGCTAACCGCTGAAATGACTCTCATAACTTTGAAGAGCTTCCCACTCATACCCACTGATTGATCCTACCTCATCTTCCCCACCTGCTCACCCTGTGATTGGTGACTCCTTACCCCTGTATTGAATGGTTCTCTTGTTTACTGTAGATGAAACTCTTCTGCTACTGAAAAGGTTGTGATGCTCAGAGCTTCAGCCAAATATGAGCCAGAGCTCAGTACGGCAGAGCCATGCATGGTTGTCATTGTCAGGCTCATGTCTGCTCTCAGTGATCCTCAGGTGTGGGCCACCACTTAAAGTATGAGCTGCCTTTGGCTGCCAGATCTCATTGTTTTCTCTACCCTGGTATCCATGCTCATGAACTCTGCCCAGAATAGAAAATGGCTGTGATTCAGCAGTAGTTTTAAAAATGTGTGTGCTTGCACTCAGAGCTCAGTCACACCCCTTACTTATCTGTTTAGACTTATCCTCCTTCGCCCTGCGCCTAAGCAACATTCTTCTCATTCTGTCTTCTTCCAGGAAATGCCCTTAATTTGTCTGTGTATTTCTCCATCGTTGTTTCTTTTTTAAATTCACGATAACTCTTTTTTAGGTCGAAACCGACCAGACAGCTCAGCTGTCTGGTTAGCTAAAGACATCTTGGGGAAATTCAAAAAGCTTCCCTGACAATGCATTCCACCCATTGCTTACCATTGCCCACGTGGTTTGTAACTCACATTTCTGGCTTTATTTGTTTTAGGCTGTCCAATTTGAGTTTGTCTCTCCCAAGGAGCAAAGCCTTTTCACACTACATCTCCTTGTAATCTTCCACGAGTGCTCCTTTCTGTAAACAGGCCTGTACATCTTGCTGATATTTTGTCACATTTGCTGTGTTTTCAAAGACAGAGGTCAAATGTCAGGCTCTGGCTTCCAAGGGAGTTTGGTGTTTACTTTTTTTTCTTGGATTTCAAAGTGAGAGAATTTATGTGATGATCTTGCTGGATACTGGGGCTAGGAAATGTTTTTTTTCTATCACACATCAATATTTAAATGTATTGTGCAAGTATTTCAGAATTAGGAAAGCATACATGAAGCACAGTCTTTGATAATTCTGAAGTGTGTTGGAAACAAATACTTTAATATGATCAAACCAAATCAGTACACTAGGTGATGCTATGTCCACATGTTATCGATTGTGCGTTGTCTAGTTTTATTGATTGATTTGATTTAAAAATGTATAGAGCCCACAAATGCCCTAAGGCCTCTTGGCATAAAACTGTGTGCAATGTAAATTTAATGGTCATTTCAATTGAAAATGTGTTGTGTGTAATGACAGTGTGCTACTCACAATGCATACTCCACTGTACGCCACACCACTCTTCTCTGCGCCACTCCATGCCACTGCACTCTACTCTACACTATTGCAATCTACTCTCCACCTATCCATTCTTCGCCACTTCATGCTTCTCCTCTCTGCAGCACTCCACTCTGCATCACTCCACTCTACACCACTGCACTCTACGCCTCTCTATTAGTGTCCTGTAATCTGGTACTATGCCTGAAATGGCAAGCCTTAAATGCTGATCCAGATGTACGCCTGTAAGCTTATTTCTGAGTTTACTCTTCAACAGTCCCATTGTGGAAAATGAACTTTCACAAACATATTTGACCCAAACATACAAATTATTTTCAGGGCCACTGTACAAAGATGAGGACATTTGTCAGATGGCACCATTTTCAAGAATTCTTATGGTGCCTGCCCTAAAAAAGATGCTTTGAGGGCTGAATTGTGCTGCATATCAATCAGCTCCATTTCTGCTGTTGCCCTTTTCATGCCAATAAGGACAACAACATCAACATTTCGTGTTCTCACCATCCAGGGCTGAACAGAGGGTTGAGGCCTCTGAATTGAGAAAATCGCAATTTGATCTCCCCAGAAATTTCTTCAAGACATGCATCAAAGTCTAGCTTTGACAGAATTTCTTGTGCATCTGGAAACCGCTGTGTCACAGCCAACAGTTTTGGGAAGTGGGTGAAGATCATCATTCAGTTGTTCTTTGAAGGTAGGCACAAGCTTACCTTCAAATGAGAAAATATAATTCATCATGGAGCACACAAGCTGGTATTTGCCTTGCAGCGCCAAGTTGAGAGCATTAAAGTGTGGGTCTGAAGGAAAATAGAGCATGATAAGCTATTACGCATTAGTTAGTTCTGAGAATGACTGACCTCTTGTTTACAAAGAGGTCAATTTCAGGAAGCAATGCAATGAACCGCTCCAGCTTTCCCTTTGCTTAGCGATCGCACGTCCGTGTGTATCAAGAGGTCTGTATTTTCAGCTTTGGAATACTACTGCATTGATTAAAAAAAATCTATGATTACGTGCTTCGGCATGAATACAATTAAAACATGTCCTGCAACTTTTAGGACATGATTCAGTTCTCTGTGCTTTAACTTTGCACACAATACATCTTGGTGAATAAGGCAGTGGTGGTCTATCACAGTCTGTCCAGCGAGCTTCTTTTTAAGCAGAGATACAAAGCTTCTGTCATGGGCCACCATGTCAGGAGCCCCATCTGTTGTGATGCTGACAAGAGTGTTCAATGGTATTTGATGTGTTTCAGAGTAATTGCACATGCTGTCCAGTATATAATTTCATCTTGTGTGCCCTTGCAGTGGTAGAAAGCACAGGAACTCTTCTTTGGGATGAAGCGATTGGTTCACATACCTCACCCAACTAATACCTGGACCACATCGCCTATATCTGTGGACTAATCCATGGTAATGCTGAAGAACAGTGACTCTGACTTCTTTGATTACCTGCTCCTGGACATTTCGACCCATTGCCTCTATTCTGTGTGCCAACGTGGAATCTGATAGCTGTAATGCACCGATTTCTTTTCAAATGCTGGCTTTATTAATGTAGTTTTCAAAGAAAATTTTGGCTGCTGAAAGGAAACATTTCTTCACAAGCTCTGCCTCTGTGAATGGTTTCTTATGTTTGGCAAGCAAGTAGCATATTTTGAATGATGCTTCTGCGCCTGCCTCAGATTCCTTCACCTGGCAAAGGAAGATCTGCTGGGAAAGAAACGCTTGCTATAAAGATGCCACTTTTGCAGAACGAAGTTTTGAGTGTAATGGGAAGTTCTCAGTGTATTCGGAGTGTCACGTTATGTAGTGCCAATCCAGGTTATACCTCTAATATTTACTTTCTCTTGCAAAGCAAACAGGTGACTTTCTCTTTTTAGCATTCAACAAACAAGTACTCTTCTTCCCATGCTGCCCGGAATCCCCTGTGTTTGCTCTGTATCGATCTGGGTCATTTACAAAGCTTGGTAACTAGACTATAGGCCATTGTGGAGCTCTCCAGCTTGTTTTTTACTATGCAATAAGTAACAAGGACCAGGAATCCGATTTTCCACCTGACGACCAATGGACCGACAACGCCGCACGACCGATGGACCGACACAGCCGCACGACCGATGGACCGACACAGCCCCACGACCGATGGACCAACACCGCCTCATGACCACTGCATCTTGCTACATACCTCTGTGAGCAACAGTAAAGTAATGTTTTGTTTAAACATACAAAGTAATGTGTAAAAATACAAACGAAAAACAGGAAGCTTTCCTAAAGCCAGTGGTTTATGAAGAAAATGTGTCACGCAATATGGATTCGAAATAAATGGCATGCATAAGATTAGAGCTGGCTTGAGTCGCAAAACTGTTTTTCTTTGTATTGCTGGGCTATCCAAAATATTACAATGAGAACATTGACCAGCTCTTGACTTTTAAGGAATCTGTGCACAATAAACTATTACATTTCCAGCAGAAATAAAAGAAATGTTACAGTTTTTGAGGTATCCAGTGTAGGGTAAGGATTCACAATTGTGATTTAGGAAAAACCTTTGTTGTGAGATAGAGGAAAATATATTAGTATTCATGAAACAGTAACATGTACCTATATGTTTCCCACGCATTCCAGAAAGCATTGGGTTGATAAACCAGCATTGGCAATCGCAATGGCTTTTGTTGCTTCCACACTGGAAAGGTTTTTCACAAGCCTCATAGAGACACAGTCAATGTGTTCCATGTGGACAGCAACAATGCAAGCTTCTCCTACATTTACAGAGAGAAAATACTTAATAGCCATGGACTGGATGCTTATTACACTCACAAGAAAAGTACAGCATCGGCAGAATCAGTAGAAGAAAGACAGAAGGAAAAGGCAGTGAAAAGGGAGGGAAAAGTAAAGAGAAAGCGCTCAGCAAATAGGAAGGAAGGAGAAAGCAATGAAAAAAGGAAGGAAAAGCAGTAATGTAAACAATGCTCTGTCAATGTGCAATGCCTCTACATGGGTGATTCATAACAGCCATAGCTGCATAGCCCCATGCAGCAAGTTAATACTATTATTAGAGATGTATTATTGACCGCATCAGACAAGGTGACATTAGTGGCCACCCTGTGTGAGATTACTAGCTGTGATCAGGCAGTGTCGCCAGCAGTGACATAAACCATGCTTTGTCAATGTGCAATGCCTCTACATGGGTGATACATAACCGCCACAGCTGTAGAGCCCATGCACCGAGTTAATAATATTATAAGAGGTGTATTAGTGAATGCAGCAGACAAGGTTACATTAGTGGCCACCCTGAATGAGATTACTAGCTGTGATCAGGCATCAGGCAGTGTCGGTAACAGTAATGTAAACAATGTTGGTACATATGCAATGCCTCTACATGGGTGATACATAACAGCCACAGCTGCAGAGCCCCATGCACTGAGTTAATAATATTATTAGAGATGTATTATTGACCACTTCAGACAAGGTTACATTAGTGATCATCCTGTGCGAGATTACCAGCAGCGAGCTTCTCTCACAACTAATATAAGAAAATATTCAAGAGCCAAGAACTGGATGCTTATCACACTCACAAAAGGTACACCATGGGAAGAATCCGTAGAAGATATACAGAAGGAAAAGGCAGTGAAAAGGAAGGGCAAAGCAAAGAGAAAGCACTCAGAAAAATGGAAGGAAGGAAAACGCCATGAAAAGGGAGGGAAAAAGCAAAAAAAAAGCACTGAGAAAACGGGAAGGAAAAAGAAGAAAGCAGTGAAAAAAGGAAGGAAAAACAAGCAGAAAGCACTCTGTGACGCTACTTTAAATGGATGGCTCTGCAGGCGGCGCAGAGGGAGGCAGACTGGCCTGATTCAGGGAGGCCCCTGCTGTAGTCCTAATGGCGACAGAAGAGCATGGCAAAAGAGCACCAAGCAGAAGAGCACCAAGCAGAAGAGCACGGCAGAAGAGCACAAAGCAGAAGAGCATGGCAGAAGAGCACAAAGCAGAAGAGCATGGCAGAAGAGCACCAAGCAGAAGAGCATGGCAGAAGAGCACCAAGCAGAAGAGCATGGCAGAAGAGCACCAAGCAGAAGAGCATGGCAGAAGAGCACCAAGCAGAAGAGCATGGCAGAAGAGCACCAAGCAGAAGAGCATGGCAGAAGAGCACCAAGCAGAAGAGCATGGCAGAAGAGCACCAAGCAGAAGAGCATGGCAGAAGAGCACAAAGCAGAAGAGCATGGCAGAAGAGCACCAAGCTGCGGGCGAAGACCACCAAGCTGTGGGCGAAGACCACCAAGCTGAGGCTGGGAAGAGTCCCAAGTCATCGGCGTAGCAAGCTGAGGGCGAAGACATCAGCGGCAAAGCAGGAAGCATTCCAAATGGCCCCTTAAAAGTCAGCTGTGACAGCACAACAGCTAACTTTTAAAGGCCCCTTGTTTCCCGCTGGAGCCATGCGTGATGTCACAGAGGCAGTCAGTAAAATACTGAAAAGGGCCGCTGGAGCATACGTAGTGAATACGTATTGAATCTGAGAGCATACACCAGCTGCTCTCTTCAATGTTTGCTGATGCTCTTTATTCAAATCATCAGTAAGTATCAGGCAAGTACCAGCAAGTTCAGCGGGCCGTACTATGAGTACCATGGCTCTAGGCCAATGCACTCGGTGCCATTCCACTGTACGCCACTCAACTGCACTCTACTCTACTCTACTATACGCCACTGCACTCTACTCTATACTTCTGCTCTCTACGCCTATGCACTCTACTCTGCACTGAGGGTAGGCGGAATGTTTTGTTCTGCCCGAGGAATTGGTGAAATGTTGGTCACTCTTTAACGCAAAGTTCTGGACAAATTGCACCAATCACTGCGTGGTGGAATGTTTCTCCTGCGGCTCTCTAGAAAATGCTATATGTCGAGTTTAAGTGATATTTGACACCCCCTTAGCGTGATTTTCTAACACGGGTGGTTGCGGACAGTTGTAGTTAAAGGGCTGCCTCTAGTGTAGATTTGCTGTCACTTAAGTAGATTTTAGACTTCAGCGGCAGCAAAATCAACTCCAATGACCGCACGCTCTTGCGCAACGCATGGTGCCATTTGTGTTGATTTTTCAGCGGTGTTTGTGCTACCAGCGCTAAAGTGCAGGGCAAGCGGCATAGTTTCTACCCATTGGTGGAACTCCATGGAATCTGGCTGAGTTTCGATGTAACTCCATGGATTAAAACTCTGCAAGTTCTGCTCCACCCCAACTCTGCACCTCTGCACTCAATGCCATTGCACTCTACATCACTGTACTCCATGCGACTCTACTCTGCGCCAATGAACTCTAGGCCACCCTACGCTGCACTACTACATTCTACTCTAATGCACTCTACGCCACTGCACTGTGCAACACTCCAATCTATGCCAATGCACTTTAATCCACTGCACGCTACAGCACTATACTTTACTCTTTACCCCTCTATGCCACTCTACTTTGCACCACTATAAGCCAATGCACTCTTCACCACTCTACTCTACTCTATTGTGCACCACTGCACACTACGCCACTTTGCTCTACTCTGCACCACTTCAGTTTACGCCACTGCACTCTACTATGCAACACTCTAATCTATGCCACTGCATTCTACGATGGTGGATTGTAGCTGTTGAATTCTAGGCCACCACACTCTATGCTGCTGCACTCTATGCCACTATACTCTGCAACACCTATGCACTCTACACCAATCAACTCTATTCAGTCACTCTACGTGTACACCACTCTACGTGACTCCACTCTATGCCACTCCAATACACAACACTCTATGCCACCCCACTCTACTCCACTCTTCGCTGTTCCACACTACGGCACTCCATGCCACTCTCCACTGTGTCACTAACTTTTAGCCATGCTGGACAGCAGCCACTGTGCATGGCGAAAACACATTGGCAAAGTCAATAAGTTGTGCACAGGTGAGACCTATTGGCTTTGCCAATGCTTTTTTTCATTGCCACTTACTATATTCCTTGTGCGGTTTTAACTTTGCTGTATCAATTCATATTTTCTATTGTATTTGCAAATTAGGTTAGCCGTGTTAAAACAATTCAATACAAAAAAATGAAAGCATATTTATTTCTATTGCATGTCCCCTTCACTGATATAAAAGGCTCATAAAGAAAGTTGTACCGTTGCCCATGTTGTAATCCTATATGTTTTGAGAGAAAGGTCATAATGGTGGGTTGCGCACAAAGTAAAAAAAGTTTTTTTAAATTCAAATAGTGCCCCCTATATGAATTGATTTGTCTGTGTGACAGAGCATTGGGCCTGCATTCCATTGTGAGAAAAAACACCTAATTATATCTAGATAGCCTAGAGTGTTGCTGTAGCCAAATGTATGGTCAAAAATAAGGTTAAGCGATGTCCATCATGGCTGACCATATATAAACAATTAAATATCACGGTTTAGCCATGAAAAGGGTAACATTCTTTCTGCTGAAAAGTAAGTAATATAATAAATGTATTCTTATGTATTGCTTGAGATTACAGCTAAGCCAAATTTTACTTTTTGACCACAGAACATAGAAGCGAATCTCAGTGTGAATCAGCCATTATCCTGGATTCTCTTTCTGCCTACAACGTCTAAGTTAGGAAGTGACCTGCAGGTAGTAATTTTGCCCAACCCTACCTGCTACCACACATTATTGTACCACAAATTATCATAGCTTCCTGATGTAGATAAAGCGTTACATTACCCAACAGTTCTTATTTTACCATCCTCCCTAAAGATGAAGGTCCATATTTAAGAAGCCTTTGCGTTGTCCTTACGTCATGCAAGGCAACACAAAGGCTTCAGTAATATTTACAAAGCCACTGAAGGCCTGATTTACATGGCCTTGTGTTGGATTTGTAAAGAAATATAATGCAAGGTTTCTGCTTGCCTGTGTTGCATTACATTTCAACTTTGGAGGCATTCTATGAGTGGAGCATGGGAGTTCCCATGCACCCACCCATGGATTGTGGGGCATTCCCAGATTTACAAAGATTTCTAAACCTGAGAAGATGTGAAAGGATATGCCTTCCCAAGTGAGTTGTAACAAGAGGAAATATATTTTTTCTCAGCTGTATTTCCCCTTTCCACATTTGCTGCATTGTGCAGCAAGCATAGGCAGAGGAAAATGCCTCTGAGGATTATTTTTGTGCAGGAAGATATCCCCTGGAACACAATCCTGCCTGTGACGCAGGAACCTTTGCACTGTGGTGCAAGCCTGCACAATGTGCACCAGCGCAAGGACAGAGCAGAAATGCTCCATATCGCTGTAAATGTGGAGCATTTCAGCTCTCTTCCTTTCATAGAGATGCAGTGCAGCAACTTTGCCTGCTGCCCTGCGTTGCGTGAAAGTTTAGTAAATGTGTCCCTTAATTTCAAATTAATTTGGGCAGGATTTGAATCTGTGAGTACTGAACTCTATCATTATCTTACAGTCTCGTCATTAAATATAAATGTTAGGAAACACCTGGTGATAAAATGCGGATAATGTAGCATTCTCTTATGATTCACTGTAAGACATGTTTTGCTTTGTGCGAGTTGTAAGATGTTGGACAGGATGAGGTCTTCTCCATTCACAAGTACAACAATGGTCTCCATGTAAATTGTTTTGTGCTTGGTAGAGCAGATTGAAGATCTAAAAAACAAATCCATTGTCTTTGTACATAATAAATATGTATTGTTTAATATTTTCAGAGGAAGCAGAAAGGATCCTGAGAGAGTTCCGGCAGGATGTAGACAACGCCACCATTCAGAAGCTAGATCTGGAGCGGAAGGTGGAGCAATTGGTAGATGAAATAGAATTCCTCAAGAAACTCCATGATGAAGAGGTAGCTGACCTAATGAGGCAGATTGAGGACTCAAAGGTGACAATAGAACTGGAGAGTACCCGACCAGATCTCGCTGCAGCGCTCCGCGATGTCAGGATTCAGATGGAAAAAGTGGCTGCCAAGAACATCCAAGAAGCAGAAGTGTGGTACAAAACCAAATTTGACACTTTAAAAGGGCAGGTGTCCAAACATGATGTCCAGCTAAACAGCATGAAAGAAGAGATAAGTAAGTACTCATCCCAGATTACAGAGCTTGAAAACCAACTCAGTGCCTTGAGGGCTCGAAATGAAGCATTGGAGAGTCAGCTTCAAGACATGGAGGCAAACCACCTGGAGAAAGTATCTGGTCTTCAAGAAATCATTGCCCAACTAGAATGCCAGCTCCTGGAGACCAAATCCGATCTGTCTAGATACTTGCAGGACTACCAAGACCTGTTAAACATCAAGCTGAAACTAGATGCTGAGATTGCAGTCTACAGGAAGTTACTGGAGGGAGAGGAACAAAGGCTTGGCCTTTCTTCCCAAAGTGCTGGTAAGTCCCAAATAGACTAATTTTCATATGACAATACTGCAGCACAATCTGGATCAAAAATTAAACATGAGACAGATTTATCAAACGGTTCTGCCCCAAACATTCTGCAGCTTGTGCTTTTTTCTACCGACAGCAGAATACAAACACAGGATTGTCTCTGCCATTAATCTTTAATTCCACCCACACCAAAGTACATAGCTAGATATTGTCCTTTGTCCACCTGATATACTTATGATGTAACAATTGATAAACCTAGATGTAATAGCTTATAGCAGTGGTTCTTAACCTTTTGACTTCTGTGGACCCACACTTAATGATTACTGGATCCCGGGGGCACCCATTGAATCGTTATTGGAATCTTAGGGACCCCCTCTAAGTTATTACTGGAAACTGTGTACCCTGGCCTAAGCATTTTCGATGATTTGAACTGCAAAACAATACTCTAAGAATACAGAAACAAGCATTCATAACAAAAACCACGAATGATTAAATGTTTTATCTAATTCACAAACAAATATTTTAAAAACTCAAAATTTTAATGGGAATGTTGGAGTATTTCCAAATTCAATTTAGGACACTCGTCCATAATGTATTTTGTTTAATGCACTTGCACGGCTTCCACAAATCAATCTGAGGATACTAAGCTTCAGCCTGCAATTTCAAATTCCAACACAGTTACAGAAGGTTTACATTTTTCACTTTTACATTTTGCTTCTATATTTCTATACACTTTATTAGTCTGTTAACCCTTTCGCTGCTAGGCCTTTTCCCCACCGTGCTAAGCATTTTTTGGCTATTTGGGGTACTTTGCGCTTAGGCCCCTGTAACCTTTTGTCCACATAAGGAATCCACGCCAAATATGCGCCCTTTTCTTCTAACATCATGAGGAATTTAAAGGTACCAAGGGCTTGTGGATTCCCCTGGAAAGGGCCTAGAAATTAGCCAAAATACAGCAAAATGTAGTTTTTTAGGGGGAGAAATTGGGAAAAAGTGCTGCAGAAGAAAGCATCTGGTTTTTCCCCTGCAAATGGCATCAACAAAGGGTTTGTGGTGCTGAAATCATCATCTTCCCAGCTTTCAGGGCCAAGCAGACTTTCGGCAGAAATTCTTTACACAGTTTACTGGGACATAGCCTATTTTTGCTACTTTTTGTGCTTTCAACCTTCTTCCAGTTAGTGGTAGAAATGGGTATGAAAGCAATAATGGATCTCGGAAAGCTATATATTTCTGAAAGGTAGACCACATTCTGAATTCACCAAGGGGTCATTTGTGTAGATCCTTCAAGGTTTTTTATATGGAAACTAACAGTTGAAAATAAAATAAATTGAAAATGAGTTGAAAGAAATTGCCAATTGTGCCAACGTTTTCACTTGTAACTTCTTCTAAGTATGACAGATGTATGAAAGCAATATACTGTTACATCAGCTGGACCCTTCTGGTTGTGGGGACATATAGTACTTGTAGGTTCACAAAGAACCCGCAGCCAAAACTGAGCAGCGTCTTGCAGTGGTTTTTCATTGTGTACCAGGTAAATAGCAATTATAAAATATAAAGAGTGAAAAATAGGTATCAAAGACACCTATGTATTTCTGAAATGGGAACAAAATATAGAGTTTAGAAACAGTAGCTATATGCACATCTCCGAAATTGTGGGTACCCATACTAGTCTGTGAATTGTAAGACTTTTTTACACAATGTCTTACATTAGGAAGGCAGAAATGCACAGAACGACAATAGTTAGTAACAGTTGGGCTACAAATCTGAGTTCCCCTAAGTCGCCTGATAAAAAATGGTACCTCATGTGTGTGGGTAGGCCTAGTGCCCGCGACAGGAAACGGCACAAAACACAACATGACCACACCACATTTTTAGAGTGAAAGCAGACCCTTTTTTTGCACAGTGCCTAGCTGTGGATTTTGAACCGTAGCCCAGCCAGCACCTAGGGAAACCTAGCAAACCTATACATGTTTGAAAACTAGACGCCTAGAGGAATCCAGGATGGGTTGACTTGATTGGCTCTCACCAGGTTACGTTACCCAGAATCCATTGCAAACCTAAACGTTTGTTAAAACATTTTTTTTAAAGTACTCGTTTCTGGAATCTGCGTGGGTCCACTAAATTCAACCCACCCTGCATTCCCCAAAGTCTTCCAATAAAAATGGTACCTAACGTATGTGGGTAGGCCTAGTGCCCACAACAGGAAACGGCCCAAAATGCAACGTAGCCACACCACATTTTTACAGTGAAAAGGGACCATTTTTGCAAAGTGCATAGCTGTAGGTTTTGAACCCTAGCTCTGCTGGCACCTAGGGAAACCTAGCAAACCTACACATTTTTTAAAACTAGACACCCAGGGGAATACAGGATGGGGAGACTTTTGTTCCTCTCTCCAGAATCTGTTACCCAGAATCCTTTGCAAACCTCAAACTTTGTTAAAAAACACATTCCATCAATTTCCTGTGATGAAATGTTCTGGAATCTGCGTGGGTCCACACAATTCCACCCAGCCGCATTCCTCGAAGTCATCTGATAAAAATGGTACCTCACTTGTGTAGGTTGGCCTAGTGCCCACGATAGGAAACAGCCCAAAAGGCTACGTAGACACACCACATTTTTACAGTGAAAACTGATTCTTTTTTTGCAAAGTGCCTAGCTGTAGATTTTGAACCCTAGCTCTGCCGGCACCTTGGTAAAGCTAGAAAATCTATACATTTTTGAGAACTAGACACCCAGTGGAATCCAGGATGTGGTGACTTGTGTTGCTCTCTTCAGGTTCAGTTACCCAGAATCCTTAGCAAACCTCAAACTTTGTTAGAAAAAACACATTTTCCTCACTTTCCTGTGATGAAAAGTTCTGGACTCTGCGTTGGTCCACAAAATTCCACCCACCTGCATTCCCCAAAGTTTTCAGATAAAAATGGTACCTCACTTATGTGGGTAGGCCTAGTGCCCGCAACAGGACACCGGCCCAAAAGGCAACGTAGACACATCACATTTTTACAGTGAAAACTGACTTTCACAAAGGGCCTAGCTGTGGATTTTTTAACCCTAGGTCTGCCGGCACCTAAGAAAATCTTGCAAACATATACATTTTTTTTTAAACTAGACACTAGAGGAATTCAGGAGATGGTGACTTGTTTGGCTCTCACCAGGTTCTGTTAACCAGAATCTCTTTCAAATCTCAAACTTTGTCAAAAAACCACACATTTTCCTCACATTTCTGTGATGGAAAGTTCTGGAATCTGCGTGGGTCCACAAAATTCCATCCAGCCCGCAATCTCCAAAGTCTTCAGATAAAAATGGTACTTCACTTGTGTGGGTAGGCCTTGTGCACGTGACAGGAAACGTGAACACACAACATTTTTACTGTGAAAACTGACCCTTTTTTTGCAAAGTGTCTAGCTATAGATTTTGAACCCTAGCTCTGTCAGCACCTAAGGAAACCTAGCAAACCTATACATTTCGGAAAACTAGACACCCAGGGAAATTCAGGAGGGGGTGGCTTGTTTGGCTTTGACCAGGTTCTGTTACCCAAAATCTCCTGCAAACCTCAAAATGTGTAAAAAAAATTAAAAAAACATTTTCCTCACATTTCTGTGATGGAAAGTTCTCGAATCTGTGTGAATGCACAAAATTCCACCCACCCTGCATTCCCCACCCTGCTTTCCCCAAAGTCTTGTGATAAAAATGGTACCTGACTTGCGAGGGTAGGCCAAATACTCACGACAGGCAAGGGCCCAAAACGTATTGTGGCGACATCAAAATACCTATCACAAAACCCCCTGATTTTGCAAGGAGGGTCACCTCGGTTTTTGTCCCCGCACTCAGTGGCTTTCTAGGGAAACCTACCAATTTCACACATTTCTGAAAACTGGAGACCTGGGGGGGGGCCAGTGAGGTATGGCTTACGTAGATCCCCTAACATTTTCCTACCCAGAATCCCCTGCAAACCTCAAATTTAGCTGAAAAAAAATCACATTTTCCACATATTTCTGTGTGGGAACATTGTGGGATCACCGGGCTGACACAAATATCCTACCACCCAGCGTTCGCACCAGTCTCCAGATAAAAATGGTCCCAGTTGCGTTGGTGGGCCTAGTACCTGCAACAGGCAAGGGCCCAAATGTATTGTGGAGACATCAAAATTACCTATCACAAAATGACCTGGTTTTGCAAGGGGTGTCACCTGGGTTTTTGGCTCGGCAACCATCTAGGGAAACCTACCAGATACACACATTTTTGAAAACTAGACACCCGGGGGAGTCCAGGGAGGTATGGCTTGCGTGGATCCCCCAAAGTTTTTTCAACCCAGAATCCCCTGCAAACCTCAAATTTAGCTGAAAAAATCAACTTTTCCACATATTTCTGTGTGGGAACATTGTGGTATCACCGGGCTGACCCAAATTTCCTACCACCTGGCGTTCGCCCAGGTCTCCCGATAAAAATTATACCTCACTCGCGTTGGTTTGCTAAGTAAACCGCGACAGGCAAGGAACCCAAAACGTATTGTGGAAACATCAAAATTATGTATGATATAAGGACCTGGTTTTGCAAGGGGAGGTCACCTAGGTTTTTGGCCCCGGGCTCGGCGGCTATCTAGGGACACTTACCAAACCCACACATTTCTGAAAACTAGACACCCTGGGGAGTACAGTG
Source organism: Lissotriton vulgaris (assembly GCF_964263255.1). NCBI lineage: Eukaryota > Metazoa > Chordata > Amphibia > Caudata > Salamandridae > Lissotriton > Lissotriton vulgaris. Next base: position 182,652,633 of record NC_141690.1, on the reverse strand, counting down.
AGGTATGGCTTGCATAGATCCCCCTATGTTTTCCTATCCAAAATCCCCTGCAAACCTCAAATGTAGCTGGAAAAAATAATTCCACACAGTTTTGTGTGGAATCACCATGCCGACACAAATGTCCTACAACCCAGCGTTCCACTTGGTCTCCCGAGTAAAAAGATACTTCACTTGTGTGGCTGACCAATGCAGAAAACCGTATTTATTTAAAAATGTATTGCTTAGAATTTGCTGTGCTATACCCTTAATCCCTATGTTTTTGGCCCTTCCCAGTCACAGGCCCTTGGCCCACCCACACAAGTGAGGTATGTGCCGGGGGGTTGGGGGGGGGCAGAAAGACTGTATTTCTTGGGGGGAGGGGGTGCATTGGCATGTCCATCTTGGGCAGCCCCCACCCCTAAGTTCGGTGAAAAAGAACCCTGGTATCTAGTGGGCTTTCTGCCCCCCGGCAGCAGATTGGAGGCTACTGCAGAAAGACTGATTTCCCCCAATTAATTTTGGGGAGAGCAAAGGCCCTTGCCAAAGAGGCCGCTCCCCCTCCCTGATGGCTAGTGGGTGGATCCCTGCAAGGGGTTAGCCCTCCTGGGGGATCCAATGATACCTCTCCTGACTTTCTATGTGCTCGAGTGCTGAGATAGCCCCCGAGCATGTAGAAAGTGGAACTGAAATGAGCCTATCGGCTCATTTCAGTTTCGGTTTCTGTGCTATGACGTCATTGCACAGTCACCAAACACAGCCTTGGGAGCTGGGGAAGCCCTTCCCCAGCTCCCGAGGCTGTTGGAGGGAAACAACACCAGAGGGATTCCCTGTGCCATGTGATCGGATGGCCAGGAGCCGTCCGATGCATCTGAACCCTGGTGCGTCGGACGGCCAGGGGCCTGCACCCATGATGGCCCTGCTGGGGCCCCCAAAGTCGGATTCCCACAGCCTTTCTGTGTCAGAAAGGCCAGCACAGAAAGGCTGTGGGAATCTTCCATTGTAATCCCTCAAGCGTAAAGAGCCGCCCTTGTGATTACAGGCCCCTTTCCGAATGGCAGATGGGCTCTCTCTCGCCCATGGTAAACCATTTGGAAATCCTGTTTGGATTAATTTCGGACCGACTCCATCAAAATAGGACGGTCGGATATTAATCCAAACAGGAGATTACGATGCCGTTGGGACAGCTCCGACCAAGGGTCTTAGCCGTTTCCTACGGCATCGTAATCGGCCCCATAGTTGGGACACTGTTTCCATAGGAAGAGCTTTTTTTGTTTTGCCAATAACTTTAGAGCTGTATACGACTCCTTTCGAAATTAAAAAACATAGTACGACGCTCACTTCAGCTGCTGTCTTGAACGTTTTGGGGAGATCTGTCAAGTGGTTGACCAAAAAAAGGGGGAGACCCAAAATGCATATCCCCCATACAAATTCCCATAGCGATTTTAGACCCAACTACAGCCCGAACTGCTGAACGGAAGTACACTAAATTTAGTAGAAAGGTCGCTGTTGAATCAGAAAGCAACATTTTTGTGAATTGGTGTAAATCTGTTCAGTAGTTTTTGAGATATTAACCACCTCCTGGGGGTTTCATTTTCAAAACGCATGAGGGCCCCTGGGACACCCTGGCGCCCCAGTGACCACCACCTCCCTGGGACTAAATACAATGAAATGGGGGAGGTTCGCAAACCTTCCACCCAATCCCTGGGGACCCCCACCTCTTCGGGCCTAAGTGAAATTTGGAGCGGGAGGGCCATGTGGACCCCCCATGCTCTGGGGACCCCCACCTCTCCGGGCCTAAGTTAAATATGGAGCAGGAGGGCCACACGGACCCCCCATGCTCTGGGGACCACCACCTCCCTGGGGCTTTTTTTGTTTTAGAAGGAGGGGGGCCAGGCGGACCCCATCCTGAGCCTTTCTCTGCCCCAGGGACCATTACCTCCCCGGGGCAGGCCCTTACAAATCAGAGGAGGCGGCTGTTAAGCCCCCTTCCTGGAGCCACACATGACCCTGGGGACCGCCACCTCCCTTGGCAGGCCTGTGCTATGTTACGGGGTGCCCACATTGGGGCATAGCGGTTTGCTTAGGCTTAGCAGAAGCTCACAACTCCCACCAAGCTGAAGCCAAGCCTCCAATTCCTGTGGGTAGTAACTGTCAAAGTGCTCCCGCCTGCTATAATCAGAGGTTTCATCTCTTTCTCTACCCACAGACATGCAGCCAGGAAAAGAGATTAAACGATTGCACCTGCACAGAGGGAGCTTCCTTTCCAGCAGCTCCCTCTGTGCAGCATCAATGCCAGTTCCTGTAGGAGGCAAGGAGCTGTCTGGGACCGATGGGGCCTCGAGCCCCCCTATGCAGTCAAGGGAAAAGATCAGAAAGAGGCAAAATAAAGGTCAGAAACTAGTAGAATGAGGCCAAATAAAGGTCAGAAATGAAAAGGAAGAGGCAGAATAAAGGTCAGTCACAATCAGAAAGAGGCAAAATAAAGGTGAGAAACAGGCAGGAGGCAAAATAAAGACCAGCAACGAGCTGAAAGAGTCAAAATATAAGTGAGAAACACGCAGAAAGAGGCAGAATAAAGGTCAGCAGGGAGCATAAAGAAGAAAGATAATGGTCAGAAAGAGCAGAATAAAGGTCAGAAATGAGCGGAAAGAGGCAAAATAAAGGTGAAAAATAAGCAAAAGAGGCAAAATAAAGATCAGCAACAAGCAGAAAGACGCAAAATAACGGTGAGAAACAAGCAAAAAGAGGCAGAATAAAGGTCAGAAATGAGCAGAAAGAGGCAAAATAAAGGTGAGAAATGAGCAAAAAGAGGCACAATAAAAGTCAGCAATGGGCAAAAAGATGCAAAATAAAGGTGAGAAATGAGCAGAAAGAGCCAGAATAAAGGTCAGAATTGAGCAGCAAGAGGCAAATTAAAGGTGAGAATCTAGCAGAAAGATACAGAATAATGGTCATTAGCGAGCAGAAAGAGGCAAAGCAGAGGGCAGGAGCGAGTAGAGAAGAGGCAAAAAAAATGAGCGGATCGGGGCACAAAACCAAAGGCAGCAGAGGGTTACGGACTGCAGATAAGCTAGACAGGAGGACTGTCACAAGGTAAGGTGGCATGAGAACCTGCTCCTGTGTTCTCCCTACTTTTTCTACTGCATGCCCATTCACAGACCAACTCACACACCCACTTGCAAACATATGTACCCACTGACACACTCAGACACTCATGTGCCCACTCACAGATCCATTCGAGCGCTCATTCACCCGCTCACAGACCCACTGACACACACACACGCTCATAGACTTACTCAGACTCACTCACATACCCATCCACACTCACGCATCTGCTCACAGATACACTGAGACACTCACACACCCACTCAGACACTCATACACCTACTCACAGACTTGCTCGTGCTCTCAGACCAACTCAGACACTCCTCTCCTCCACCCACTCACAGATCCTCTGAGAGAGTCACACACCCACTGACTGACCCACTCAGACACTCCTCCACCCACTCACAGATCCACTCAGATACTCATGTTCCCATTCACAGACCAACTCAGAGACTCATGCACCCACTCACAGATCCTCTGAGAGAGTCACACACCCACTGACTGACCCACTCAGACACTCCTCCACCCACTCACAGATCCACTCAGATACTCATGTTCCCATTCACAGACCAACTCAGAGACTCATGCACCCACTCACGGGTATTCTGAGAGAGTCACGCACCCACTGACTGACCCACTCAGACACTCACTCACCCTCTCATAGACCCACTTAGAGACTCACATAGTCACTCAGACACACCCAGACACTCCCGCACCCACCCAGAAACTCATCCATCCACTCACAGACCTTTAAAGACACTCGTGCACCCACTCACAGGCCCAGAGACTCACACACTGACTCACAGACCCACTCAAACACTCACTCAGAGACCCACTCGGGCACTCACACATCCAGTCACAGACCGACTTAGAGACTTATGCACTCACTCACAGATCCACTCAGAGACTCATGCACTCACTCACAGTCTCACTCAGACTCATGTACTCGTTAACAGGTCCACTCATGCACCGATTCACAGACCCACTTAGACACGCACGCACCCACTCACAGAAATACTCGGACACTCTAACACCCAATCACAGACTTCCTGAGACACTCATACGCTCACCCACACATTCACTGTCAAAGGTTAGTGGTTATATTTTGCACATAAAGTTCAAAATACCTTAGAAAGTCACTTACAAATGAAAGGTTACAGAGATGTTATAGTTAGGAAACAACATTAAAAAAGCCTTGGGTAATTCACTGAAAAAAAACAAAGGTTACAGGGACGTTATAGTTGGGTTCAGATTTCACACGTGCAAAACCAGTGAAATTCAGCCGTTATAGTTAGGTGAACTAACTATAACTTACGCCCCTGCAATGCACTGCTATTATCTCATATATTATATCACTCATGACATGATCAGTGACATTCAGATGACATCTCAAATTACATCACGGATGACATCATCCAGTGAGTGCAAGTATTTTGTAAGAGTTTATGAGAGTTAAAGATATATACTAACCTACTACAAAAGTTAATTAGTCTACTAGGTGCATTAATAATGAGTGATCCTACTACTAATATATATTATGTGTGTGCTGTATGTATCCGTGTGTGAGTGGATGTCTGAGTGGCTGTATGGGTGAGTGGCTGTATTGGTGAGTGAGTGGATTTTTGAGTGGCTCTATGGGTGAGTGAGTGAGTGAGTGGCTGAATAGGTGGGTGAGTGGATGTGTGAGTGACTATATGGGTGAGTGAGTGGGTGTCTAAATGGCTGTATGAGTGAGTGAATAGGTGTGTAACTGGCTGTATGGGTAATTGAGTGGCTGTTTGGTTAAGTTGAGTAGGTGTGGCTCGGTTGGAGAGTGAGTGTCTGTGTGAATGGCTGTATGGGAGAGTTAGCATATATGAGAGTGTTTGTGTGAATGGGTGTATAAGTGGTTGTGTGGGTGATTGTGTGCATGAGTGAGTGGCTGTGTTGACAATCAATCAATCAGAACATTTGTAAAGCGCATTACTTACTCGTGAGGGTCTCAAGGCGCTGGGGAGGGGGGAGTGCTGCTAGTGCTCGAAGAGCCAGGTCTTGAGGAGTCTTCTGAAGGTCAGCTGGTCTTGGGTCTGCCGTAGGTGGGTGGGGAGGGCGTTCCAGGTCTTGGCGGCGAGGTGGGAAAATAGTCTGCCGGCGAGGTCGGCGGAGCGAAGCTGGCGGGTGGGAGTGTGGAAGCTCAGTCGTCTGCTGGTCCGGTGTTGTGGAGTGTCTTGTGTGCGTGGGTGAGGAGCTTAAAGGTTATCCATTTGTTGACGGGGAGCCAGTGTAGGTCTCTCAGGTGGGGTGTGATGTGGCTGCGGCGAGGAATGTCGAGTATGCAGAGGCGTTCCGAATGCGTTGAAGTCGTTTCAGGAGTTTGGCCGAGGCTCCTGCATAGAGGGCGTTGCCGTAGTCTAAACTGCTGCTGACGAGGGCATGGATGACCGTTCTTCTTGTTTCGGTGGGGATCCACTTGTAGGTCTTGCGGAGCATACGGAGGGTGTTAAAGCAGCAGTTTTGTCACAAAGCAGTGTGTTTTGTCACAGAGAGAGTAGAGTCGAGGATGAACCCTAGGTTGCACGCGTGGTCGGTGGGTGTTGGAGCTTTCCCAGTGCGGTCGACCACCAGGATGCATCCCAGATCATAGCAGTGCATTGCGGGGCGCAAGTTATAGTAAGCCCCGGTAACTATAACTGCTGAATTTCAATTGTTTTCTACAAGTGAAATCTGAGCATAACTATAAATCCCTGTAACCTTTGTTTTTTCAGTGAATTTCTAAGGTTTTCTTAATGGTATTGTCAAACTAACATCCCTGTAACCTTTTTTTTCTCAGTGAATTTTTATGTTTTTTAATTCCTTTTCATTTTTTTATTTTCAAAATAGGGGTGTGTTTTTTAAAGTAGAGATTTGTTTTGTTTTCCCATATTTTTGCGTTATACTTTTTTTATTATTGTTTGTGGGATTGTGACTAGGTGCATAAATCTGTGTGGGCATGTGAGAGGGTGCCCGAGTCTCTGAGTGGGTGCATAGGTCTCTGAGTGGGTGTGTGACTGGGTACATCAGTCTCCAAGTGTCAGAGTCTCTGGGTGGGTTTAAAGCTGCCTCCATACGTGTGTGAATCAGTCTGTGATTGAGTGCATACATTTCTAAGAGGGCATATAAATTGGTGGTTGGGTCTGTGAGTGGGTCTCTGAGTGAGTGCATGAGTGTCTGTATGGGTTTGTGAGCGAGTGCAGGAGAACATGAGTGGGTCTGTGAGAGTATTTGAGCATGTCTTTTTTCTTTTCCACCCATATTTGCAAATTTGTAGCAATGTTACACGATGAGGGGTGCTGACGACTGCAACAAATTTGCAAACATTGCAAGTTCAAAATAAAAATTTCAACACAGAGCTTGTTTCTTTACCACCCCTATATGTCAAACATAGGGTCAGGGTACCCCTGTCCTAAGCCCTTATACAACTTTTGTGGTGAATTTACAGCCCTTAGACTGTGCCCAATTTCCTAAAAGGTGGCTGCCACTTTCTGCTCAGGATGCAGCCAGCCAATCACAGCATTCCTGTTGGCACGCGCTCTCTTGATTAACCACCAAATTGTCACGAATTAGCCCCAGCCAACAGATACCACTATCTCGATTTTCTAAAATTTCTCAATAACTTCTGAACGGATTTACACCAAAAAACTGAAAGCGTGATCTGCCGAACCAAAACTACCTTTCTGCTAATTTTGGTGTAATTCTGCCCAGTGCTTCAGGCTGCAGGCTTGACTGAAGGTCCTAAGGGAATTAATATGAGAAGTGCACTTTTTTTTACTCCCCTCTTTTTTCTTGGCCCCCAATTCACAGATCACCCCTAAACGTTCCACACAGAACAAGAGTCACTGGGGCACTTAAAAAAAAAACATATATGTGAATAGTGGCGTAGCTAGGCACTTTGCCGCCCGTGGCAGTCTCTTTATTCCCACACCGCGGCCGTGATGAAGAGCGGGGGGGATGCTACTGATAATTCATTTCCCTTGCTACGCCACTGATTGTGAATATTCGTCAAACGGCACCAGAGATATAGGCAAGTCAAAAAATGCTTTTCCTATGGAATCATGGTCCTAACTACAGCTACCTACTGGAGACTGCCAGTAGGTAATTGATAGTTATATATCACTCCACGCTGCAGCTCCCTTCTTCCAGCGGCTACGGCAGCACAAACAGCAAAGTTGTTAAACACCTCATGAAAACAGAAGCATACAAGGGTGTCACCTCTGTGTTGTTTAAGAAAATAACTGAAGGTTACTCCTTCTGTACTAGGTTTGGGGATGGAGTGGGTCAGTGACAATGTTGTGCTTTGTTTCACAAGGGGGGTCCTTAGTAATGCATTTAATCACTTGGGCAGCAGGAGAGGCTATTCATTCCTATCATATTTGGTAGTCATACTTGTTTTTAACTTTAGTTGGGTTCTTAACTTGTGTTCTATTGCTCTGGCTAACAGATAGTGTTGGGTATTCTTCCTTATTTCTTCTATTGTGCATTTTCAATTTATCTCTTCTATTTTGCTAATCTACAAATAATGTGCTAGGTGCTTTTCCCTGTTTTATCTATTGCATAATATAACTTGTATTATTTTAATGCACTAATTCCCAGTTCAGCGCTTGGTGTGTTATTGCACATTTTAACTTTTCTACAAAATAAAGTGCTAAGTGCCTTTCCTGAGTCTATCTATTGCACATATAACATTTCTGTTTTAGTGCACTACTCCAAGGATAAAGTGCTAAGTGCTAGGTGCTCGATAAATACATGTTATAAAAGTACATTTTTCATAAAATCCCACAAGAATCAAAAGCTCTCCTAACTAAAGATAAAGGGTGCATATTTACCAGTGTGCCGCGGTGGAAAGTAATGAGGTAATGATATTGCGGCCCATTTAAAAGGGTCCGCGCACGTGACGACCGGGTGACACTATGCCCATTAATGGGCTCAAAGTAACGTAGTTGTGCTTATGATAGGGGGGAAGAAGATTAACACTGGAAGTTGGGTTGTACAAGAGTATCAATCCGCATGCCCTAGCGATTTGGTAGCAGTTTGTGCCTGCTTCTGGAACTCTGGTAGCCAACATCCATCCCTCATGAGGAGTGCACATAGTGTTGAGCGACTGGAGGTTGGGTGTTTGGGGAACAGACGGTCAGCCTGTCTAGGGGTGTTAATTATTGATGTTCATGTAGGGTCAGCCCCGGTTGCTACATGAGCTGTTTGTGTTTCTGAGATGGGGGAGATGTACCCCTGTTGAGGTTTTTGAGAGTCTATAAGCATGACATACCAGGCGGATGCCAGTGGGATTTTGCGCAGTCCCAGAGCATCTTCTTGCCTCAGCGCTACTCTCTCTGCCTGCACCCAGTTTGCAAAGGAGCGGTGCCATACATCCCAGGATGGAGGCTCTAGGTTTTTCCATCGCCTGATGAGCATCTGCTTGGCAGTAATCAGCCTAGATCTATGAAGCACGATGACACCTTACATTGTTTGGGTCTATGGTAGAGGCCTAGGGTGCAAGACTCCCAAGTGTTTACCACTGTGCGTTCAGTGCAGTCTAAGAGATAGGTGGAGATCGCTCGCCAGTAGGTGGCCAGAAGCAGCACTACCCCACAGTATGTGAATCAGTTCGCCATTCACCAGTTGACAGCGGGGACATTGGGCGGAACCTAACATTTCTAGGTATGTGAACCTGCCCCTTCAGGACATTCTCCCGCTCCTTGTTAATGCTGAGGCGTGGAAAGGCAACATCCCAGCGACTCTTGAGTGAAGTCAGTCGGTGTGCTGTGTGTGTGCGCAGTGAGTCAGCAAACCACTTAATAAGGCACCTCCTGTGCCAATGGGGTGAATGTATTGGATAGTGTGGTGCATTGCTGGTTCCCACAATATGTTGACCCATTGCGCCCTTAGCTCTGCGATCAGGGAGGCATGAAGCAGAAACTGTCCCAGAAGAAGCCCGTGGTCTGTCGTCAGCGCCATGAATGGTAACAGCTGTCCGTCTCTATAAAGGTCGGCAAGTGTTTGCAGTTTCCCAAGGGGAAGATCCACACTCATGATGCAGTTCCGGCCTCTCTGTGTGCCCAGAAGCTCCTATGGGCCACCGCTAGCATCTGCTGCTCTGGGTGGAATAGGCGGAGAATGGATGAGCTCGACCAGGCCTGATGGCCGTGTATTTTGTGTATTACCCGCTTACCCATCTAATCACCCCCTGGAGTTGCGCTGCCAGATAGTAGTGTTCTATGTGGTATACTATGATGCCTCTGCGATCCTCCATTAGTTACAGCTTGGACTGAGCAACTTGGCAGCGAGAACCATTCCAAATAAATTTAGGCATCAAAATCTCAAGGGAGCCCAACACTGGGGGGGCCGGATATAAATCAGCAAGTTCGTAAAGGAGTATCAATCAATCAATCATTTGTAAAGTGCACTACATACCCGCGAGGGTCTCAAGGCCTTTGGGGGGTGGGGGAGACGCTATTGATCGAACAGCCAGGTCTTGAGTATCCTCCTGAAGGTCAGCAGGTCTTGGGTCTGTCGTAGGCTCAGTGGGAGGGTGTTTCATGTCTTGGTGGCGAGGTGGGAGAAGGATCTCCCACCGGTAGTTGTTCTTCGGATGCACAGGACGGTGGCGAGTGAGAGGTCAGTGGAGCGAAGCTGGCGGTTGGGAATGTAGGAGAGCCGTCTGTTGAGGTAGGCTGGGCCGGTCTTGTGGAGTGCCTTGTGTGCGAGGGTGAGGAGCTTGAAGGATATCCTCTTGTTGACGGGGAGCCAGTGCAGGTTTCTCAGGTGGGGGGTGATGTGGCCGTGACGTGGTACATCGAGGATCAGTCGTGCCGAGGCATTTTGGATGAGTTGTAGTCATTTGATGAGCTTGGTCAGGGCTCCTGCGTAGAGGGCGTTTCCGTAGTCGAGTCTGCTGCTGATGAGGGCCTGGGTGACTGTCTTTGTTGTATCTGTCGGGATCCATCTGTAGAGTATAAAAGCCTGGGCAACACCACCATCTTCTGCAGGGCAATACGGCCCATAACTTTCAGAGGCAGGCTCCGCCAGAAGGACATCTGCAATCAAATGGCAGATATCGCACATCCTGCAGATAGGTATATGTGTGGTAGCAACTCGAGGGAGTGTGCATCACGCTCACATTCAAAGAGAGGATGTTAATGGACGTCATTATTCACGGAGATGAGCATGAGTGTATGCATGACCTGTGTCTGGAAAGGGCCATGGTGGCGATCAGGGGGACCAGGTGAGTTCATGCCTGCTAGAATGTGTACCGCGTGGGCATGGACAGCGATCTGTGGAAATACTCAATGCAGAGGTTGCGAGGTTCTGCATAAACCGTTGGGAGAACATCCCACTACAACAAAACGTCTGGTTCGGCCGGGGAGTGCTGGGAGTGTATTGTGTGTGCTTGCGCTACCGGCCCCCATATGTTGCTGTGATGTGCTCACGTGATTATGTGCCATATGCGCAGTTAGAGTGGAGGGAGCAATTATTAATTTTTTTTTACACAGTGGAAACTAGACCCGAAGATACTGGGTATCAGAGCTCTTTACATAGCACCAGTTTTGTTACATGAGGACGCGATGCATTGGTGCCCAAAGAAAGCTACAATGAATAGCCGGCTAGGACCAGCTGAGCAGTTCGCTTTAGGGCATAAGATTTGTGCAGAGCACCACAGTGCTGTGTGTGATTTATGATAGGGACGTTTTCTTAGAACAGTTCATCTGCTGTTCGAGGCATGACGTCTGGAGGTATTCCAGTGTCTTTACTGATGGGCCAAAATGACAGGGAGCTGTCATCACTAGAGCAGGGATCAGGAGAGGCATCCAGTTCGATCTGGTTCGTGGGAACCCAATGTGACCGCAGCCTGAAGGGCTTCTCTGCGCTCTTGAATTACTTGCTCCAGGTTTGGTACTGTTCGAGCTGGGTGAGCTGAGCGTGCCCGATGTTTTGGCGTTTTCTCCCATGGGCTTTGGTGCAGGATCGTGTGAGCTGTGTCTAGGTGATGCTCCTGGGCGAACAGCAGATTCCAGCCAAGACCAGACCTTTTCCGCCTCATCAAAAAAATGTGTGATGCCGTCAGCAGAGATTCGAAGGCGGGCCGGAAAGTGGAGGGAGTACGGGATATCCAGTTCGCTTAGGCATCTTTTTACTTCTAGGAAGGATCCTCTTTTCTGCAGCACTCCCGTGGCGTAGTCAGACAATAAGAGAGCGGCTGCCTAGTTGACCTGTTCACTTCCAAGCCTGCGGATCACCTGGGCACACCAGGCAGGAGGGGGAGCGAGGCAGCAGGTGGTAGTATGATGAATGGGTGGTGCCCACAGTGAGATGCTCCTACTAGACCAACTGGACAGCCCCCCCTGCCCACACGAGTTGGCGGAGCCCATTTGAGCCCGGGACACTGTGGCCACAGTCTGACAGAACGGTAGGCCTGGGCCCGACTAGACCCCGGACCTAATGTCACAGCTCTTTCCCCCTTCAGCTGCCAGGCTGCCAGCTGGGGAGGTGCCAAGGTGAGAGGCAAGCAGCTGGGGGTTGTCAGGAGGAGAGAAGATTGTAAGTAGGAGATGTGAAGCTGTGGTTGTGCACACAGCCCTGGCCAAAGATGTGGGCGATACTCTACTGGGACTCCTGGGCACGGGGATGGGTCTAGGCCTGATACGGCCCCTGGGCCCTGTAATACGCCTGTGCCATAAAGCTCCGGCGTAGGCCACCAGGCGTGGGGAAGTTGGCACACCAGCCCAAATGGGCAGAGTTTCCCCACAGTCAGGGACTGCAGGTGACGTCGGCCTGGGCTCTATATGGCCCCTGGGCCCAGAGATGAGCCCACCCTTGGGGATCTCCCTCCCCCCAGCTGCCCAGGTGGAACACAGAGAGGGCCCTAAGCCCCGAGCAGGCAACAGGGTGTCGTCAGGGAGGGGGACCAGCAGGAGCGAACAAGTAGATGCTTAGGGGCCCGCGGTGCAGGTCAGGCACACTCAAGGCATTCCGGCAGGGCCCCATGTCGCTGTGTGCCTAGGCCCGATATGGCCTCCGGACCCGGCAGCTCCAACCAACTCACCAGTTGGTGCAGTGCAGTGTGGCCCATAATTATGCATCAGGAGGACTCAGCTCCTCACGTAGGTGGCAAACAGTTTGTAGGTCCAATTCGGCACTGCTACTTCCAGGGGAAGCCCCACCACAGGGCCCAACTCAGCTAGGCTGTTGGAGCACTGGATTCACATCACCCATGCGGGTGCAACCAATCAGCTCTAGGGAATCTGCATCGCCTGCTGTATCTTTAGAGCGCAACTGGAACACAGGATTGCAGCATGAGGGCCTGGATGTAGTTAGATTAAATGGCTGGAGCGTGGAGCCCTCTCATGGTGTGCCTGCCATGTTGGCCGGCTAGCCACTCCCCCTCTACCTAGATTCATATTTATTTCTCTTCTATATCAGGCGTGATGGTTAAATATAGTCAATTAAAATGCTTATTTTTACCCACAACATATAGAGTATCACATTCCAGCACAATTCTTTTTCTCTATCACCTTCTCAGGGGTGAGCTTTTATGTTTTTGATCCCATTGTACTTGAATCCTGATAGGGATCTCTGAAGGTGCTGTACAAAGTGGTTGTCCATTGGGTAGCTCAAATCATCATTTTATTTTGCTCTGATGCATTGTTGAATTCTTATTTTTAATTTCTTAATTATACTTCCACTGACGAGCTTTCCACAATCATATTCAAGTGCATATATCACATATTCCATATTGAAAGTTATTTTATATTGTAACAGCACCTTTTAAATATTTTATATGATTTTCTACTCTGTCCATATTGGCAAGCTGTATATGTATTGCACTTAACAAAGCCTTTTCCACCTTCCATCAGCAAATTACTTCCTCTTTCGGGGTCTTAAGTGCTTAGTGTTAAAATGTCACCTAGTGATCTAGTTTTGCAGGAGGTCATTAAGGAACCTGAGTCAACAATTGTTTTCAAGTGTTGATCGTTCCCCAGAATGTGCCAATTGTTTTTTAGGATCTTTTTGATGTCTGATTGTATTCTAGAAATAGTCTCTCTGTTTTTCACCACTCTTTTAATTTAGCGATTTCTCATTTTGTTCATAAAGTAGGGAGTCCCTCTGTTTTTCAGGGGCTCTCTCTCGAGCATTGTTGATAACACTGAGTGGGTATCCATAGTGAATAAATCTTTTCATCATCTTGATCACCTCCATCTCAAATTCATCCTCTGTTGAGCAGATTTGTCTTACCCTTAAAACCTGCTTGTACGGTATACTCCATTTTCATACCATCGGGTGTCCACCGTTGGCATGTAGTATTGAGTTTGTTGCTTTTCTATGGATGGTAGTTTTCAACTTGTCATTCTTGACTTTCAATTCAGTGCACTGGAACTCACTATGTTGCCTGCTATGTGTTGTTGTAAACCTGATTTTAAGATTATTGGTGTTCAGTCTTGATATCAATCTCTCCAATTCGGACTCCTCACCCTCCCAGAGAATGAAGAGGTTGTCAATGAAACAATGTCCAGAGTACAACATTCCTCATATATGGCTCATTTTCTTTTGTCCAAGCTACCTGCTTTTCCCACCATGCCATGAATACATTTGCATAGATAGGGGCAAAGGAGGCACCCATGCTTGTTCCCTGTTGCTGTAGTCCCATTTTACCTTTTAAAGTGAACATGTTATGTGTAAGATAGTACTGTAACCTTTCCAGGATCATCTTAGTCTTTTCTAATTGTTCAATTGACCTGTCCCTTAAAAAGTAACAACATGCTAACATCACATTTTCATGATTAATCAATGTATATAGTGATATTTCATCCAATGTGACCATGAAGTATTCTGCTCTCCAGGATTTACCATATATTTTCTTTAAGAAGTCAGTGGAATCCTTCAAATATGATGGTCAATATATACATATATTACCTACTGGCGGTCACCAGTCGGTAATTATGTATGTATGTATGTATGTATGTATGTATGTATGTATGTATTGCATTCTTGTATAGCGCAACACTGTCACCCAAAGGGTATCCTGGCGCTTTGACTGAACATAGCTGATACACACTCACAGGAATCACACTACTCTTGGAAATAAGTAGGTCTTCAGACTTCTCTTAAAAAATTGGAAGTTCGCCCTGGCTCCTCAGCGATAGCGGGAGAGAATTCCAAAGTTGAGCAGCGGAGAAACTAAAGGTTCGACCTCCCATCCTTAGCCTCTGAAACCTGGGAACCGTTACCAGGCATGCAGAGGAAGAACGCAGGGTTCGAGAGGTAGAATACCAAGAGAAAAGGTTCTGCAGCAAGGCAGCTCCCTGCCCATGCAAGGCTTTAAAAACCAAACACGAGGCTTTAAAAAGAATCCGTTGCTGGACAGGCAGCCAATGAAGATCAAGCAGCGCTGAAGTGGAGGAGGCAGTACGCGGACGAGAGAGTGCTAGCTTGGCTGCCATATTTTGTATGCGTTGCAACTTACCAACCAGAGTTTTTGGCTTCCCAGGAGCAGTGCGTTGCAGTAATCAAACCTGCTTAAGATAATCCCCCGCACAACCTTGGGTCTAGCCTGTGCTGGGAGCATAGGAAGGACTTTGCGTAGCATACAGAGCAGCATCATACATGTAGCTACGGTCTTATTGGCAAAGGCATCCAGTTGTAAATTGGGGCCAAACATGACCCCCAAGTTGCGAGCAGACTCCGCTGCCGTCACTGCCCCTGAGAAGGAGGTGGGCCAGAAGCCCTCTGGCAGGGGGCGCGGGACACGGTCGTTTGAACAGTACAACACCTCCGTTTTAGACCCATTAAACTGGAGTGATTTAGAGCACAGCCAGTCCGCTGTTGCTGTCATACAGCGGTGAAAGGTCTCTACAGAAACGGTGTCTTTACCTTCCAAAGAGAAGACTAATTGGGTGTCGTCGGCGTAATTAAATACCGAGATACCAAAAGAGCTTATCAATTGGATCAAAGGGCGGAGGTACTAATTATAGTTAGGACCTATTATCCTTAGAAAATGTGTTTTTTGATTTGCCAATATCTTTGGCGCCGTTTGACGAATCTACGTGAAATTTGTAAAACTAATGGGGCGCTCCGGTCAGCTCCTGTCTTGAAAGTTTCGGGATGATTCGTCAAGGGGGGCCAAGAAAAAGGGGGGTCCCAAAACACGTTTGATCCATGTTATTTCAATTGGAATTTTGAAACCTATTACAGCCCGAACTGCTGAACGCAATTACCCCGAATTTGGCAAAAAGGTACGTCTTGGTCCAGAAAGGGACCTTTTTTTTTAAATGGTGTAAATCCGTTCAGTAGTTGCTAAGAAATAAAAAAAAAGAAAAATATCAATATCTGAGCAACGAGGAGTCGCCGCGACTCCTCCCGAGCACGAGCTTCACTCTGTATGGCTGCCAACTCTCCAAACCAGGAATTATTGGCAGCCATCTTATGACTCGGTAACCAAGTCACAAGAAAAAGGGGGGAAAAGTAAAAAATGAAGAAAAGGGGGCAGGGTAGAAAGACCCTGAACCCCTAGGCCTGGTTTGTGGGGGTCCCACCCACAAGAAACTTTTTTTTTAAACAAAATAGGACAAATTAGCAAATCCGGAAGCCCCAGGGACCGCCACCTCCCAGGGCTTTATTTATTATGTGCGGGGGGCACGCAGCCCTGGGGACCACCACCTCTCCAGGGTTTCTGAAAAAATATGTGGGGGGCTCCTGCCCCCCACGTTGCCCCGGGGACGCCACCTTCCCTGGGCGTTCATTAATATGGGTGGGGGGCCTCACGGGCACCTCCAAGCCCCGGGGACCGCCACCTCCCCGGAGATCCTACCCCCCTACTGCCCGTGGCAATAAATATGCAAATATGAGGGGATTACCACCTCCCTGGGGCTTTAAACACTTGGGAGGGCCCTCCTGGAGCCCTTGATGGCTCTGGGGACCACCACCCCCCAGGGCCGGCACCTGCAATGTCCTGTGGTGCCCATCCCCAGAACATTGCCCTTTGCTATGACAGGGCGGGAGCACGGCTCTCGCCCTGTCATAGCAAACTCTGCTGTGGTTTCCAAAAACTAAAGCAGAATTGCTTTTGCACAAGGGGAGCTGCATGTCAGCAGCTCCCCTTGTGCAAAAGCAAAGCCAGCTCCAGCAGGAGGTGGGGAGCCGGGGAGCCGGCAGGACGGTGTGGGCATTGGGGCCCCCCCCTCATGGTCCCCAACAGTGAGGCCCTGGGGGATGGGGTCCCTGGAGGCAGCAGTGGCCCGGGAGGGGGGCCACTCGGCCCCCCTCCCCTTTAATAACTTTTTTTATTTTAACGGAAAGGCCGGCCTCTAGGGGTGGGGTCCCTGGCGCTATAATTGCCGTCTAGAAGGGAGCCACACTGCTCCCTCTCCCCCAACAAAACACAAAAAAAGGCTGCCAGGCCCCGGCGGATGGGGTCCCCGGAGCCAAAAGTGGCCCAGGGAAGGAGGGCAACGCGGCCCCTCCCATAAAATGAAGAAAATAGAAACCGGCAACTCGCTGAAGACCCCGCCCCCTCCCTGCATGACTCTGCAAACGCTCCCCCTTGTGTGTTTTAAGTTGGGGAATTAAGTCCCCTTGATTACTGAGGGTCCTTGGGGGCAACTAGCCCACCAGGTACCTCCAGTAAGCTCCACACAGCTGGATTGCAGAGAGGTGGTACGAGGCCACGCCCCTTTTTGCACCCCACTGGTGGGGCGATGAGGTCCTCTTGTGTCCTGAGGACCACCGGACACAAGTGGACTTTATCGCTTAAGCAGCAGTGCACCGGGAGGCGTGTTTGCAGAGTGGTGTAAAAAGGGGTGTGGTTATCGGACCACTCAGCAATCCAGCTATGTGGAGCTTACTTGAGGTACCTGGTGGGCTAGTTGGCCCCCAGGGACCCTCAGGAATGAAGGGGACTTAATACCTCAACTTAGAACGCGCAGGAGGTACGTTTGGAGAGTGGTGGGGAAAGGAGGCGTGGCCTTTGTCCACCTCTTAGCAATCCCACTGTGTGAGGCTTAGTGGAGGTAAGAGGTAGACTAGTTGGCCCCTAAAGGACCACCAGCAATGAAGGGGACTTCAATCCCCATCCAAGAAAGCGTCAGGGAGCGTGTTTTCAGAGTGGTGGGCGAAGGGGGCGTGCCTGCTCTGAGAATTTAGCAATCCTGCTGTGTGGGACTTACTGGAGGTAATAGGAGGGGTAGTTGGCCCCCAGGGATGTCCTAGGGAAACTACTACCCCTCGTGTTACCTCCAGTAAGACCCACACAGTGGGATTGCTAAGACGTCTTCGGAGGCCATGTCCCCCTTTCACCACCACTCTGCAAATGTGTATCCTGGCAGACTACGGGATGGGGAATGAAGTCCAATTTACTCCTGAGGGACTTGGGGGCCAAGAAGCCCTCCTGGTACCTCCTGTAAGCCCTACGCAGTGGAATTCCTGAACGCTGGTTGGAGGCCCAGCACGCTTTCTTCACCACTCTGCAAACGTGACTACTAGTTAAAGAAGTGTTTGCAATGTAATAGGTTTCGCATTGGCGAGAATTATAGCTATTGGTGTTGTAAATGCAAAAGTGTTTTACTAATGTTTTGTGGAGTTGAGTGGATGTTCATTGTGTGTAGTGGAAATATGTGGTATGTTGTGCAGTGAAATTATGTGGATAGAAAGTATGTGGTACTTAGTGTTTAGAAATTATGGAGAGTGGGATTATGTGTTATGGAGAGTAATGGTAGTGGGGGTTTTGGAGTGGTAACCTCAGGTTTAGTCTGCCTCGTTTTCATAGAAGCTCAACTATAAACTCAGTGAGACAAAAAAGATGGAATCACTGAGGAGCACTTGTGTACCTAGTCAAAGGTATAGGCAGGGCCACTGGAATCATGCGACTGTTTGGCTGCACCGACTTGCGCTCAATTAAACATTTTCTGCATTAGCCACATAATTCATCATCTGCACCCTAATCTGCAGATTTGAACAAAATAGCCTTGTTTCTAGCTCAAACGGCTCAAACATTACCAAAAATGCAGCGACAAATTTTACAGCGGGGTGGAAGACCCTCTGCATACCTAGAATGGGGAGAGGAGTTGGCCTATTGGCTAGGGCGATCAACCTCAAATCTGGGGAATCGGGTTTGAGTCTCGGCAATGGCGCTGAATATCCTGTGATTCTGTGCAAATTACTTAATCTCCCTGTGCCTAACAAAAATGAATGTGTCTTCATGTAACGCCACTGGTGCTATGTAAAGCGATCTGATACCCGATACCGGGTCAAGTTTGCGCAATATAAAAATCAGTAAAATAAAAAAAGAATGTTCACCTGTTACTTATTGCTAAATGTGGGTGTTAAATTGGTACTAATGGTATGCAAGCCACTCTTGCTTCCCTCTGCGCCTCTCTTGCCTCTTTCTGCATTTGTTGCTTCTTTCTGCACGTTTCATCATTTTTCTGCACTTCTCTTGACCTCATTCTGCAAATCTCCTGTACTTTCTGCACTTCATTTGCTTCTTTCTGTACCCCTCTTACGTCTTTCTGCACCGCCTTTGCCTCTTTCTGCACCTTATTTCCTTCTTTCTGCACTACTTTTGTTTCTTTCTGCATCTGTCTTCTTTCTGTGCCCCTCTTCCCTCTTTCTGCACTTCTGTTGCTTCTCTCTGCACTTATCCTGGTTCTTTCTGCACCTCACTTGCCTCTTTCTGTACCTCTATTACCTCTTTCTGCAGTTCTCTTACCTCCTTCTGCACTACACTTCACTTCACTTGCCTCTCTGTAACTCTCTTGCCTCTTTCTGTACCTCACTTGTTTTTTTCTGCACCCCTATTGCCTGTTTCTGCACCCCTTTTCCCTCTTTCTTCACTTCTATTGCCTCAGTCTGCCCACCTGTTCCCTCTTTCTGCACATCTGTTCCCTGTTTCTGTACCTTTTGGCTGTTTCTGCAGTTCTCTTGCCTCCTTCTGTACCTCACTTGCCTCTTTTTTCAACTCTGTTGGTTCTTTTGCACTTCTCTTGTTCTGTCTGCACCCCTTTCACCTGTTTCTGCATCTTTCTTGCCTCTGTCTGCACATTTGTTGCCTGCTTCTGCAACTTTCTTGCCTCTTTATGGAGTTCTCTTGCCTCCTTCTGCACCTCTGTTGCTTCCTTCTGCACCCCTGTTGCTTCATTCTGCACTTTCCATGCTTCTTTCTGCAACGTTTTCTCTTCTTTCTGCAACCCTGTTGTCTCTTTCTGCACTCGTCTTCCCTCTTTCTGTACCTTTCTTTCCTGTTTCTGCATCTTAGTTGCCTCTTTCTGTACTTTTCTCGCTTCTTTCTACACCTCCGTTGCTTCTTTCAGCAATTCTCTTGCCTCTCTCTGAAGTTCTCCTACCTGTTTCTGCACCCCTCTTTCCTCTTTCTGCACCCGTCTTCCCTCTTTGTATAACTCTCTAGCCTCTTTCTACACCTCTTTCCTCTTTCTGTACCACTCTTGCCTCTTTTCGTACCTCTGTTGCTTCTTTCTAGACTTCTCTTGCCTCTTTCTGCACCCTGCATGCCTTTCAGCACCTCTGTTGCTTCTTTCTGTACTTCTCTTCCTTCTTTCTGCATTCCGCGTGCCTCTTTCTGCACCTCTGTTGCTTCTTTTTGCACTTCTTTTGCTTCTTTTAGCAATTCTCTTGCCTCTTTTTAAGCGCCTGTTGCTTCTTTCAGCATTTCTCTTGCCTCTTTCTGCACTTCTCTTCCTTCTTTCTGCAGCACTCCTGCCTCTTTCTGTACTTCTCTTGCCTGTTTGTGCATCCCTCTTGCCTCATAGCCCCATGGAATGCTAATGAAAAAGCGGCTCGAAATAGTACTGTCTCAGATTGAGATGAACATGTTGCAGGGAGTACGGACATTAACAGGGCCAACCTTTCCAGACCTATCGGGTGCCTTTCGTCCACTCTGCGACCCTCAAGGCGTTGCCACCCTCGCAGCGCCTTCTGTACCACAAAAGATGCTGTGGGGTCCTGGATACCATGCGCCCGTGCCATGAAAGAAATGGCGGCCCGGTGCCTCTGGGCCGTGGCCACTGATTTGCCTGCCTGATGCAAGGATAACAGAAATTTCAGGACATACTCCTCTTGGCCCCAAAGCTCCCCCCCCCAGCAGAACCCAAAAAGGACCAATAGGAACGGAACGCCCCTTTATACGCCTTCCTTGTCCTGGGTGCTAAACTCTCTCCCACGAGGTCTTGTAGTCCGGGGCACCGAGAGACCAGAGAGCTTCGGGAAATGGTGCCGCCACCGGGTCCGCTGAGGGTAGGAAACCCCAGAAGGCCTGCATACGGGAACGAGAAAGCGCATCAGCTGCCTGATTTAACACCCCTGGCACATGTCTTGCCCTAAAGTGGACGTTTAGCCTCATACACAGCAGAACAATTTCATTCAGCAATCTCAAGATCCATCTGCAGCAGGCAGCCGGACTATTGATACACTCCACAACGGTCATATTATCAGACCAGAACACCACAGAGCGGTCACGAAACCCCTCAGGCCATGTTTTCAGGGCCACCAGAATAGGGAACAGCTCGAGAAACCCAATGTTACCTGTGAGCCCATTCTCGTGCCACTCTGCCGGCCAGATTTGTGCTGACCAATGATTACCAAAAATTGCGCCAAATCCATCACTCCCTGCCGAGTCCGTCCACAACCCCAGCTCCTCAGAGGAAACCGCGGGTTTGCTCCACACGACCCGACCGTTGAAATCCGCAAGGAATGCCAACCATATGCGCATGTCCTGGCGAACCTCTGCCGAGAGCCTTGTGCGGTGGTGGCCTTCCTTAAGGCCAACCATGGCCTGAGCAATGGAGCGGGAAAATGGGCGCGCCATTGGCATTACTCTAAGGGCAAAATTGAGTTGACCCACAACCCGCTGCAACTGATGCAATCTTACTTTTGTCTCGCTAATACATGTTTCAAGCGATGCCTTAAATTTCGTCACCTTTTCCTTAGGCAAACGGAAGCACCCCTCTTCGGAATCGAGCTCTATCCCAAGAAACTCGAGCGAAGTAGACGGCCCCACTGTCTTACCGGGTGCCAATGGCACGCCAAAGCGTCCCACGAGATCACAAAATTCATTCAACGCTTGTGCACACTCTGTGTCCCCGGCTGCCCCCAGGAATAGAAAATCATCAAGATAATGCATCACATGTGTAAACCCTGTCGTTCTTGTGAAAGCCCATTGCAAAAAACAACTGAACTTCTCAAAATACGCACAAGAAATGGAGCAACCCATTGGCATACATTTATCCATGTAATAGCGACCCTGAAACATGAAACCAAGAAGACGCTGATCATCTGGGTGTACCGGGAGCAACCGGAACGCTGACTCGATATCTGATTTAGCCATCAGCGCTCCGGGCCCTAGGCGATTCAAAATGGCGACGGCCTCATCGAAAGATGCGTACCGCACCGAACAAACTCCCGGGTCGATCGCATCGTTCACCGAAAGACCCCTCGGAGCTGACAAATTATGTATCAACCTGAATTCCCCCGGATCTTTTTTGGGAACTACACCCAGGGGTGAACAAACAAAATTAGCAACTGGCGGGTTGTCATATGGTCCAGCAACCCGACCTCGGGCCACCTCTTTACCAATCTTTGCTTGTACCACCGCCGCATTCTGCTGCACCGATAGTTGATTCTTACATTGTGCTCCACCCTGAAAATCCCCCGCCGGGATGCGGAAACCATATGAGAAACCGTCTCGCAACACCCCAGCGGAGGTATGATCTGGGTATTCGTTTAGCCAAGGGATCAGTGCCATGATATCAACCGGGGTAGGTAGAGGCGCCCCTCGGACTCTTTCAGACCTGCTTGGTGCCTCCTCTACTCCCCGTATCACTAGCCTTGGTTCTGCACATGGTCTCAGAGTGCGAGGACTGCCCACACCCCGCACATTCGTGCCTGAACTTACAAGAACCCTTGGCCTAGTACATTTTCCTCTGTTAAAGCTCCAGCAGACCCCTTTCTTACCTGAGCTGCCACTATTCCTTGAGTTCCGGTCATTACTGGAACCTGCCCGAAAGGGCGCCCCTGACGAATGGCGGGAATACTCAACCCCATCACCCCCCAACGATGGCGACTTCCCCACGCCAGGTTTTTCCATTTTTTGCCATGAAATGGAGTCAAAACAATCCCACGTCAGGGATGAATCGTGCTCCTTGGATTTACGAAATATATTATCATACGAAAACCATTGATTACCCCCATAAGTTTCATAGAATTCCATGATACGTGTCTGGTACACGGCCAATTCTCCCAACAATTCGGGCCTACGTTCCCCCATAATTGCAATGAACATTCCAAACGCTCTGCCCCAATTGCCTATTGATTCATCAACTCTGAAACCGGCCATCCTGGCTCGCCATACACTAGGATGTAGAAACTCTTTTTGATTTTTTACATGCTCGATCTCGTAGTGATCGGTCAACAAGGAAAACATGTTCACATATTTGTCTGCCCATATCCTCTCTTTCACCTCGATCGGGATATGCTGAACAACTTTTTCCCTCCTCGAAGGTATCGATCCTTCCCCCACCATCGGTAATGGCTGCTTACCTGAACCTGCCGTTGTAACTGTAGACCCCGCCGAACCAACGCCCGATCCTGGTTGACCCACGGGAGCCTGCGGGGAAACAAAAGGACAAGGTGCCTTTGCAGCATCTCGGGATTGCCGCAACTGCTTCATTATTAGTTTGGCCTCTTCGGCCGTGTCCCCCGGAGCAACAGAACCCTCGTTATTCCTGCCCAACCATGCCGCCAGCTGGGCGGCCAACTCTGGTGGCATATCCCCTTCGTTCACAGGGGTAACTACGACAGGGATCGGCTGCCCTGCGTCGGGTATCGGCACAGGAGCCTCTACCGGTCTGGGCAGGCTCGCCGGGGGAGCCTCTGGAACTGGAACCTCGTCTCCATTTGCCCTGTTCCTGGCCCTTTTTCCTCTCCCGGAAGGGACCACCCCCGGCAATGCTGGTCCGATGATTCTTTTAGGCCGGCCCGTACCGTCCCTGGCCGCCATCTTCTTCTTCATCTCCGCCATGTCTTTCACCAGCATACGAAGCATTTGCTCGGTGCTAACCTTCTTTCCGACCCTTCTGCCCGGCATTTTCTCACGATAGGTGACTGAAAGGTCCTGGACAAGGCTTCTAGCGCTAAAAGAGAAAACAGAAAAATTACAAATTTCAAAATTGGCTCTTCGTTCCGTCTCGAGCTCACGTGCAACGAGGAGGTGCAGCTTCAGAGCACAGGAACAAGAGCCGGCGGTGTCGGTGTCTAGGACAACCCTCTCTTGGGCGGGAAAAAGGCGCGCCCCAGCTACGCCGCTTCGGGCATACCAGCCGGGACACGCCTCCCGCCCAAAATGGTTTCCCGGGGAGATCGGGGTACTCCACCATACGTTCGGGGGGACCGAGTGGTCGCCCCTTTCCAATCTCCCTGTGCCTAACAAAAATGAATGTGTCTTCATGTAACGCCACTGGTGCTATGTAAAGCGATCTGATACCCGATACCGGGTCAAGTTTGCGCAATATAAAAATCAGTAAAATAAAAAAAGAATGTTCACCTGTTACTTATTGCTAAATGTGGGTGTTAAATTGGTACTAATGGTATGCAAGCCACTCTTGCTTCCCTCTGCGCCTCTCTTGCCTCTTTCTGCATTTGTTGCTTCTTTCTGCACGTTTCATCATTTTTCTGCACTTCTCTTGACCTCATTCTGCAAATCTCTTGTACTTTCTGCACTTCATTTGCTTCTTTCTGTACCCCTCTTACGTCTTTCTGCACCACCTTTGCCTCTTTCTGCACCTTATTTCCTTCTTTCTGCACTACTTTTGTTTCTTTCTGCATCTGTCTTCTTTCTGTGCCCCTCTTCCCTCTTTCTGCACTTCTGTTGCTTCTCTCTGCACTTATCCTGGTTCTTTCTGCACCTCACTTGCCTCTTTCTGTACCTCTATTACCTCTTTCTGCAGTTCTCTTACCTCCTTCTGCACTACACTTCACTTCACTTGCCTCTCTGTAACTCTCTTGCCTCTTTCTGTACCTCACTTGTTTTTTCTGCACCCCTATTGCCTGTTTCTGCACCCCTTTTCCCTCTTTCTTCACTTCTATTGCCTCAGTCTGCCCACCTGTTCCCTCTTTCTGCACATCTGTTCCCTGTTTCTGTACCTTTTGCCTGTTTCTGCAGTTCTCTTGCCTCCTTCTGTACCTCACTTGCCTCTTTATGCAACTCTGTTGGTTCTTTTGCACTTCTCTTGTTCTGTCTGCACCCCTTTCACCTGTTTCTGCATCTTTCTTGCCTCTGTCTGCACATTTGTTGCCTGCTTCTGCAACTTTCTTGCCTCTTTATGGAGTTCTCTTGCCTCCTTCTGCACCTCTGTTGCTTCCTTCTGCACCCCTGTTGCTTCATTCTGCACTTTCCATGCTTCTTTCTGCAACCCTGTTGTCTCTTTCTGCACTCGTCTTCCCTCTTTCTGTACCTTTCTTTCCTGTTTCTGCATCTTAGTTGCCTCTTTCTGTACTTTTCTCGCTTCTTTCTACACCTCCGTTGCTTCTTTCAGCAATTCTCTTGCCTCTCTCTGAAGTTCTCCTACCTGTTTCTGCACCCCTCTTTCCTCTTTCTGCACCCGTCTTCCCTCTTTGTATAACTCTCTAGCCTCTTTCTACACCTCTTTCCTCTTTCTGCACCACTCTTGCCTCTTTTCGTACCTCTGTTGCTTCTTTCTAGACTTCTCTTGCCTCTTTCTGCACCCTGCATGCCTTTCAGCACCTCTGTTGCTTCTTTCTGTACTTCTCTTCCTTCTTTCTGCATTCCGCGTGCCTCTTTCTGCACCTCTGTTGCTTCTTTTTGCACTTCTTTTGCTTCTTTTAGCAATTCTCTTGCCTCTTTTTAAGCCCCTGTTGCTTCTTTCAGCATTTCTCTTGCCTCTTTCTGCACTTCTCTTCCTTCTTTCTGCAGCACTCCTGCCTCTTTCTGTACTTCTCTTGCCTGTTTGTGCATCCCTCTTGCCTCATAGCCCCATGGAATGCTAATGAAAAAGCGGCTCGAAATAGTACTGTCTCAGATTGAGATGAACATGTTGCAGGGAGTACGGACATTAACAGGGCCAACCTTTCCAGACCTATCGGGTGCCTTTCGTCCACTCTGCGACCCTCAAGGCGTTGCCACCCTCGCAGCACCTTCTGTACCACAAAAGATGCTGTGGGGTCCTGGATACCATGCACCCGTGCCATGAAAGAAATGGCGGCCCGGTGCCTCTGGGCCGTGGCCACTGATTTGCCTGCCTGATGCAAGGATAACAGAAATTTCAGGACATACTCCTCTTGGCCCCAAAGCTCCCCCCCCAGCAGAACCCAAAAAGGACCAATAGGAACGGAACGCCCCTTTATACGCCTTCCTTGTCCTGGGTGCTAAACTCTCTCCCACGAGGTCTTGTAGTCCGGGGCACCGAGAGACCAGAGAGCTTCGGGAAATGGTGCCGCCACCGGGTCCGCTGAGGGTAGGAAACCCCAGAAGGCCTGCATACGGGAACGAGAAAGCGCATCAGCTGCCTGATTTAACACCCCTGGCACATGTCTTGCCCTAAAGTGGACGTTTAGCCTCATACACAGCAGAACAATTTCCTTCAGCAATCTCAAGATCCATCTGCAGCAGGCAGCCGGACTATTGATACACTCCACAACGGTCATATTATCAGACCAGAACACCACAGAGCGGTCACGAAACCCCTCAGGCCATGTTTTCAGGGCCACCAGAATAGGGAACAGCTCGAGAAACCCAATGTTACCTGTGAGCCCATTCTCGTGCCACTCTGCCGGCCAGATTTGTGCTGACCAATGATTACCAAAAATTGCGCCAAATCCATCACTCCCTGCCGAGTCCGTCCACAACCCCAGCTCCTCAGAGGAAACCGCGGGTTTGCTCCACACGACCCGACCGTTGAAATCCGCAAGGAATGCCAACCATATGCGCATGTCCTGGCGAACCTCTGCCGAGAGCCTTGTGCGGTGGTGGCCTTCCTTAAGGCCAACCATGGCCTGAGCAATGGAGCGGGAAAATGGGCGCGCCATTGGCATTACTCTAAGGGCAAAATTGAGTTGACCCACAACCCGCTGCAACTGATGCAATCTTACTTTTGTCTCGCTAATACATGTTTCAAGCGATGCCTTAAATTTCGTCACCTTTTCCTTAGGCAAACGGAAGCACCCCTCTTCGGAATCGAGCTCTATCCCAAGAAACTCGAGCGAAGTAGACGGCCCCACTGTCTTACCGGGTGCCAATGGCACGCCAAAGCGTCCCATGAGATCACAAAATTCATTCAACGCTTGTGCACACTCTGTGTCCCCGGCTGCCCCCAGGAATAGAAAATCATCAAGATAATGCATCACATGTGTAAACCCTGTCGTTCTTGTGAAAGCCCATTGCAAAAAACAACTGAACTTCTCAAAATACGCACAAGAAATGGAGCAACCGGGGAGGAGCCAAGATGGCGGACGGGACGGACGCTTGAGCTCCCGGCTCCGCAAGCCGTCTGGCTTTCTTTGAATATCCTGATCCTTTATCCTACCCGGCGCCGTCCTAACACCGCGAAATGCTGGCGCTGAAATGACTGGTGTTCTTCTGGTACCTTTGCCGGCGGAATTGGTGGCGGACTCGGTGTTTTTCTGACCTCCGGCGCTTCCCCCTGTACTCTGCGCTGATGGCCGCCGCTGGACGCCGAGAGACTTGGATGGGGAGACGAGCTGGTGAGACGCTGCAGACCACGGGGGCTTAGAGCGCTGCCCGGACGACCGGAGTCGGACCCTTCAACCTGGGTCGGACTCTCCTTCGCGCAGCTTGTGGCATAGACGACGCTGAAGCCCCCCCCACGGTTAGCTCCCCCCTGCCACCCCTTTGAGGCACGGGCGGACTCCATCTTGGAGCGTCTTCCCCGTAGTGGACGACTGTTAACCCCCGGGAAACGTGGAGGACTCCCATCCTGTGCTGCTTTCGAGTTGCTTACGGAGTTTCCCCGGCGGCTA
Source organism: Lissotriton vulgaris (assembly GCF_964263255.1). Lineage (NCBI taxonomy): Eukaryota > Metazoa > Chordata > Amphibia > Caudata > Salamandridae > Lissotriton > Lissotriton vulgaris. Next base: position 182,625,540 of record NC_141690.1, on the reverse strand, counting down.
CACTGTTGCTTTTCCAGATGCCGCTCTCACCCCCGTATCGCCATGTATTGTGCGCAGCAGGCATGGGCATGGCGCCTGTTTTCCCCGCCGGAGCGTTAGCTGATACTGGGTCTGCAGTGGCTGGGGACCCACGCGCCCTGGTGCCGGTGACCGCATCGAGTGCACGGGGGGACAATGCGGACCGGCTTCTGACTCGGAGCGACCCGACCTGTGGCGACATCCTGGCCGCTCTCATGGCCTTGAAGGTTGAAATGCGGAGCACTGCCCGGGCACTGGTCCGGAGACTCGATGAAGCGCTGCCAGGCAGGGGGCGATCCCGACTGGATGATCCCCCGCCGCCCCTGTTTCAACCTGGAGGGGATACAATGTTGCCGAATACAGAGAAGGCGGTGAGGTATTCTCCTGGCTACAAGGTATCGAGTCTGACTATCGACGATGTTACAGTTGCAGGAGTACCCTTTACTATCGACGTGACGACTCTGCCTACAAACTATCCACCGGAGCCTGGCGGCTCCTTCTCTTCGTCACCTGTCCCCCTCGCTGCCTCTATTATTGGAGCCCCTGGGGTATGCTTTTGCACTGTTTGGGACCCTGCGGCGCACGGAGGCTTCATTGTCCCCTCTCTTCGTAGGCGGCCATCTTGCTTCTTTGTCCTGGTCAAAGACGCCTCGCAGCAATGGACGGGCCTGGAGAAATTCTGTCGATCCGGACAGGGTTGATGGACTGTCTGTTGTTGTAATGATTGGATCGACTGGCGCAGACCCGGACTGGACCATGTTTTATGATAGTGGTTGAGTAGTCTTTAATGTCCTGTTTTTCTTCTGCACATTACTGTCGATTTCTCCTGTTGTTTATCTCACCTGCTGGGGGGGGTGAACTTGTGCTGGACTGAGGTACTGGGTGTTACTGCTTCTGATCTACTGGGAATACAGTTTTTTGTCATGGTGTGGTGTATGGCGCCGGAGACGTTGACGGTGAGGGAAGCCGGGAGTTCGGTTGCTGGGTGGGCTCCTCCCCGCTTTTCCCTTTTCCTGGGAGTAGTAGGGTAGTGTATTCTTCTCTCTCTCCCTATGTGCTACCGTGCTTTTATGGACTTTTTCCTTTCTCTCTTCGCTTGTACTCTATATTTCGGGTTCTCTTTTTGGGGCGACAGACACACTGCTAAGGGGGGGGTAGGCCATAGCCTCGGCATGCGTGTAGGGTGGGGGGTCTCCATCGGTTCGTTCTTTTTTGTTTCTATGGGCCTTCTATTTCTCTTTTTCCGTTTCTCTTTCTTATATGCTTTTTCCTGGGTCAGTGGGTGGGATTGGTGTTAGGAGGGTAACGGCAGGGGGGCACACTTCACTATGTTTTGATTCTGATATCCTGGATTAGTGCCGCCATTTTAGATATCTTTATTGTAAGTGGATTCTCCTGATGGACGTTGCCCGTTTATTACTTGGATGTATGTATGGTACACTGATCCGTTCTAGCTTCTGTATCTCCTTATATATAAAATTATGTAAAATTAACCTTACTGTTTCCTGACACTTGGGGCACGCGGATTTATTGTAACACATATCGTAAGCTTCTACATGCAGACGTGCTACCGAGTGGATGTATCTTTTGCTACCGAGCTACAGAAGTGTCGAGGCCGGCCGGATGGTCGTAGGCCCGTATTTGTCTTATGAACCGTGCTCAATAAAGGTTTTCAAAAATAAAAAAAATAAAAAAAAAGAAATGGAGCAACCCATTGGCATACATTTATCCATGTAATAGCGACCCTGAAACCAAGAAGACGCTGATCATCTGGGTGTACCGGGAGCAACCGGAACGCTGACTCGATATCTGATTTAGCCATCAGCGCTCCGGGCCCTAGGCGATTCAAAATGGCGACGGCCTCATCGAAAGATGCGTACCGCACCGAACAAACTCCCGGGTCGATCGCATCGTTCACCGAAAGACCCCTCGGAGCTGACAAATTATGTATCAACCTGAATTCCCCCGGATCTTTTTTGGGAACTACACCCAGGGGTGAACAAACAAAATTAGCAACTGGCGGGTTGTCATATGGTCCAGCAACCCGACCTCGGGCCACCTCTTTACCAATCTTTGCTTGTACCACCGCCGCATTCTGCTGCACCGATAGTTGATTCTTACATTGTGCTCCACCCTGAAAATCCCCCGCCGGGATGCGGAAACCATATGAGAAACCGTCTCGCAACACCCCAGCGGAGGTATGATCTGGGTATTCGTTTAGCCAAGGGATCAGTGCCATGATATCAACCGGGGTAGGTAGAGGCGCCCCTCGGACTCTTTCAGACCTGCTTGGTGCCTCCTCTACTCCCCGTATCACTAGCCTTGGTTCTGCACATGGTCGCAGAGTGCGTGGACTGCCCACACCCCGCACATTCGTGCCTGAACTTACAAGAACCCTTGGCCTAGTACATTTTCCTCTGTTAAAGCTCCAGCAGACCCCTTTCTTACCTGAGCTGCCACTATTCCTTGAGTTCCGGTCATTACTGGAACCTGCCCGAAAGGGCGCCCCTGACGAATGGCGGGAATACTCAACCCCATCACCCCCCAACGATGGCGACTTCCCCACGCCAGGTTTTTCCATTTTTTGCCATGAAATGGAGTCAAAACAATCCCACGTCAGGGATGAATCGTGCTCCTTGGATTTACGAAATATATTATCATACGAAAACCATTGATTACCCCCATAAGTTTCATAGAATTCCATGATACGTGTCTGGTACACGGCCAATTCTCCCAACAATTCGGGCCTACGTTCCCCCATAATTGCAATGAACATTCCAAACGCTCTGCCCCAATTGCCTATTGATTCATCAACTCTGAAACCGGCCATCCTGGCTCGCCATACACTAGGATGTAGAAACTCTTTTTGATTTTTTACATGCTCGATCTCGTAGTGATCGGTCAACAAGGAAAACATGTTCACATATTTGTCTGCCCATATCCTCTCTTTCACCTCGATCGGGATATGCTGAACAACTTTTTCCCTCCTCGAAGGTATCGATCCTTCCCCCACCATCGGTAATGGCTGCTTACCTGAACCTGCCGTTGTAACTGTAGACCCCGCCGAACCAACGCCCAATCCTGGTTGACCCACGGGAGCCTGCGGGGAAACAAAAGGACAAGGTGCCTTTGCAGCATCTCGGGATTGCCGCAACTGCTTCATTATTAGTTTGGCCTCTTCGGCCGTGTCCCCTGGAGCAACAGAACCCTCGTTATTCCTGCCCAACCATGCCGCCAGCTGGGCGGCCAACTCTGGTGGCATATCCCCTTCGTTCACAGGGGTAACTACGACAGGGATCGGCTGCCCTGCGTCGGGGATCGGCACAGGAGCCTCTACCGGTCTGGGCAGGCTCGCCGGGGGAGCCTCCGGAACTGGAACCTCGTCTCCATTTGCCCTGTTCCTGGCCCTTTTTCCTCTCCCGGAAGGGACCACCCCCGGCAATGCTGGTCCGATGATTCTTTTAGGCCGGCCCGTACCGTCCCTGGCCGCCATCTTCTTCTTCATCTCCGCCATGTCTTTCACCAGCATACGAAGCATTTGCTCGGTGCTAACCTTCTTTCCGACCCTTCTGCCCGGCATTTTCTCACGATAGGTGACTGAAAGGTCCTGGACAAGGCTTCTAGCGCTAAAAGAGAAAACAGAAAAATTACAAATTTCAAAATTGGCTCTTCGTTCCGTCTCGAGCTCACGTGCAACGAGGAGGTGCAGCTTCAGAGCACAGGAACAAGAGCCGGCGGTGTCGGTGTCTAGGACAACCCTCTCTTGGGCTGGAAAAAGGCGCGCCCCAGCTACGCCGCTTCGGGCATACCAGCCGGGACACGCCTCCCGCCCAAAATGGTTTCCCGAGGAGATCGGGGTACTCCACCATACGTTCGGGGGGACCGAGTGGTCGCCCCTTTCCAATCTCCCTGTGCCTAACAAAAATGAATGTGTCTTCATGTAACGCCACTGGTGCTATGTAAAGCGATCTGATACCCGATACCGGGTCAAGTTTGCGCAATATAAAAATCAGTAAAATAAAAAAAGAATGTTCACCTGTTACTTATTGCTAAATGTGGGTGTTAAATTGGTACTAATGGTATGCAAGCCACTCTTGCTTCCCTCTGCGCCTCTCTTGCCTCTTTCTGCATTTGTTGCTTCTTTCTGCACGTTTCATCATTTTTCTGCACTTCTCTTGACCTCATTCTGCAAATCTCTTGTACTTTCTGCACTTCATTTGCTTCTTTCTGTACCCCTCTTACGTCTTTCTGCACCACCTTTGCCTCTTTCTGCACCTTATTTCCTTCTTTCTGCACTACTTTTGTTTCTTTCTGCATCTGTCTTCTTTCTGTGCCCCTCTTCCCTCTTTATGCACTTCTGTTGCTTCTCTCTGCACTTATCCTGGTTCTTTCTGCACCTCACTTGCCTCTTTCTGTACCTCTATTACCTCTTTCTGCAGTTCTCTTACCTCCTTCTGCACTACACTTCACTTCACTTGCCTCTCTGTAACTCTCTTGCCTCTTTCTGTACCTCACTTGTTTTTTTCTGCACCCCTATTGCCTGTTTCTGCACCCCTTTTCCCTCTTTCTTCACTTCTATTGCCTCAGTCTGCCCACCTGTTCCCTCTTTCTGCACATCTGTTCCCTGTTTCTGTACCTTTTGCCTGTTTCTGCAGTTCTCTTGCCTCCTTCTGTACCTCACTTGCCTCTTTTTGCAACTCTGTTGGTTCTTTTGCACTTCTCTTGTTCTGTCTGCACCCCTTTCACCTGTTTCTGCATCTTTCTTGCCTCTGTCTGCACATTTGTTGCCTGCTTCTGCAACTTTCTTGCCTCTTTATGGAGTTCTCTTGCTTCCTTCTGCACCCCTGTTGCTTCATTCTGCACTTTCCATGCTTCTTTCTGCAACGTTTTCTCTTCTTTCTGCAACCCTGTTGTCTCTTTCTGCACTCGTCTTCCCTCTTTCTGTACCTTTCTTTCCTGTTTCTGCATCTTAGTTGCCTCTTTCTGTACTTTTCTCGCTTCTTTCTACACCTCCGTTGCTTCTTTCAGCAATTCTCTTGCCTCTCTCTGAAGTTCTCCTACCTGTTTCTGCACCCCTCTTTCCTCTTTCTGCACCCGTCTTCCCTCTTTGTATAACTCTCTAGCCTCTTTCTACACCTCTTTCCTCTTTCTGCACCACTCTTGCCTCTTTTCGTACCTCTGTTGCTTCTTTCTAGACTTCTCTTGCCTCTTTCTGCACCCTGCATGCCTTTCAGCACCTCTGTTGCTTCTTTCTGTACTTCTCTTCCTTCTTTCTGCATTCCGCGTGCCTCTTTCTGCACCTCTGTTGCTTCTTTTTGCACTTCTTTTGCTTCTTTTTAAGCCCCTGTTGCTTCTTTCAGCATTTCTCTTGCCTCTTTCTGCACTTCTCTTCCTTCTTTCTGCAGCACTCCTGCCTCTTTCTGTACTTCTCTTGCCTGTTTGTGCATCCCTCTTGCCTCTTTTTGCACCTCTGTTGCTTCTTTCTACACCTCACTTGCCTCTTTCTGCACCCCTTACAGGGGAGGTCATGCCAATCACAGGGGTACCCCAACCCGTAGTGTATGTAGGTGTTTTCACTGTATTCTAAGTGACTTTCAGCATAGCACTGGCTACGGGCCAGGTTAGTCAGTCAGTTACCACCAGTAAGAGTCAGTAAAAAGTTGGGGGCACAGGATGACTTTGCAACAAGTTTTTTTACTGCACCTCTGTTGGTTCTTTCTGCATATATCTCTTGCTTCTTCCTGCACTTTTCTTCACCTTGCTGAACTTCTGTTGCCTCCGTCTGCATTTCTCATGCTGCTTTCCGTGCCTTTCATCCTCTTTCTTCACATGTCCTACCTCTGTAGGCATAGTTAAACATTATCATTTAAAAAACCTTAGAAATTCCCCCCAAAAACCATAGGTTTCAGGGACGTTCTAGTTAGAAATTAGCATTTAAAAAACCTTTGAAATTCACTGGAAAAAACCATAGGTTTCAGGGATGTTATAGTTAGAAATTAGTGTTTAAAAAAAACCTTTGGAATTCACTGGAAAAAACATAGGTTTCAGGGACGTTCTAGTTAGTTGGATATTTCACTCATACAAAACATGAGAAATACGACCGTTATGGTTAGTTCAGCTAACTATAACTCGCGCCCCCGCAATGCATTGCTGGAGACGTCACATATTACATGGTCAGTGACATCACTGATGACATCATCCAGTGACTGTGTGTTTCTGTAAAGTTTAAATATGTTTTATATATATATAGGCCAAGACTACTGAAAGGATCAGCATGTCCTAAAGCAAAGCCATACCTTCCTTTTATCATATTTATTTGCAATTGGCTCAACCAATTTAACCCCTTCACTGCGGCGGCTATTCCGCTGCAGTGCTAAGGGGGTGGGGGGCCGCGCGGCGGTCCCGTGCTCGTGACGGAACCGCTTCGTCACGGCACGCGGGTGAGCTGTGCTTGTGACGGAACGGTTCCGTCGCGGCCATGCCCGCGCTAGGGAACGTTAGCGCAGGCGCGGAATTTTGTATTTTTTTGTGTGCGCTGCATTCTACGGCACACATAGAAAGAGCAAAACATCTTAATGATTAACCCCTCCCACGCTGGTGGCGGAACCGCTCTGTCACGCCCCTCGGGTGGGCTGTGCTGGTGACGGAACGGTTCCGTCACGGCCCGCTCACCGCGCCTGTGTGGCGCTGATTTCGCGCCTGCGCGGTGCGTTCTATTGAGCGGGCGTGGCCGTGACGGAACCGTTCCGTCATAAGCACAGCTCACCCGAGGGGCGTGATGGAGCGGTTCCGTCACCAGCGTTGGAGCGCCGCGCCCGCCCCCCCCTTCCCCCGCCCCTTAGCACTGCGGCGGAATAGCCGCCGCAGCGAAAGGGTTAAGTAATGACCACTTGGTCCATTCTGCAGCACACATAAAAGTAACAAATCGCCATTATGGATTGTTAATATGAAGGAAGCAGGCACCCTTGTACTATGGGGCAAGGGTGCCTGAGTTGGTGCTAGGCAGCTAAAATATAGGGGTGCACTGTATAGTTGTAAATACGGTGCGTTCAGGAAATGCCAGAGTGCGGCGCTGCCAATTTTGGCGCAGCTCCGTGCTCTAACATTTAATTGTAAAAATGCCCCTAAGTTTGTATTGTATTATTTTTTTTTTGCACCGCATAATCACATCCTGCACTGAGCACTGTTTCTCCATAATACTGTTTATTTAATAGTGTAACTCATCCTTTTATAATGAAGCTACTGTTTCATTAGTTATCATAAACTCAACTAGAAGCTTATTGAGTAGCCCTTATTCAAATGATTTGTATTGAATTGTTCAAATGTACACCACAGTGACATTTTAATGATATTACATCACCACCAAAGGCAGCATCTCTTGTCTCTGCCAACTTCCACGGACTCTGTTGCCTCAAAACATCTATACCTCGACCCCTCTTCATGCCACAAATTACTGGTGGTGAGAAAGTCACTCCCATTTATCCACCAAGATTATCAAAAGGGATCACTGATCATTCATTTAATCTGCAATGTCTACACTCTTTCCTTACAGTCCTCTTCTCCCGACCACCCTCATACCATCAGCCTGTGTTCACTTCACATGTCCTAATTTGTTTGGCAAAAAGTCCTTGCATTGCTGAACAAAGAAGACAGAGTTGGCATCCTTGAGCAAAGGGGCACTCTATTTTACTGCCTTTGCTTCTTGGTGCCTAAGAAGTATGGAGGCCAGAGACCCATTCTGGACCTTCACCTCTTGAACCATTTTATTTTGCAGTGCACGTTCAACATACTGTCCCTGAACCAAGTTCTTTTGGCTCTCAACACAGGGGATTGTCTATTGTCCTTTTACCTCAAGGACACTTATTTTCACCTGCCGATCCTATCCAGTCACAGGTGATATGTGAGGTTTTCCATGGGGTTTCAGTTATCAGATCATAAATCTACCATTTGGGCTGACAGCTTCACTGCAAAATTTCACCACGATGTTGGCCAAGACAGCAAGCTACAATGTTGAAGTCACATGTCAATGTATTGACTTGGACGATTGGATGGTGAAGGCAATGTCTCCAACAGTGGTCCTGGAATATCGTTAGCATACCATAACAATTCTTTATCCACACCCATACGTCTGTCCCACCCCAACACAGAGGCTTACTTACAGGGACAGATGCCTCTTCGCTAAGCTTGAGTGTTCAGGATGACAGCATGATGCAGGTCCTATGGTCCATATGGTCCACATGGTCCACGTCAGAGAATCCCCTACACATAAATCGGTCTTGCCATGAATACTTGCTTCCCTACCATCTCGAGGAGTGCATTTAAGTTCTGTCAGACACCACCACCATTGATCTTTACATCAAGAGATAGAGCAGTACATGATAAAGGGCTATGTATTAGGTGGCAATTTGTCTGTGGAGGTGGGACCAACAACAGTACATTTTCCTGGTAGTAGAACACCTTCCAGCCATCCTTAATAGGAGAGCAGATGCTAGTCATCTTTACTTGTCGGGCTATTAGTGGGAAGTTATCTCGACTGAAATATTTTCCAATTTGGAGTGTCTAGGAATAGGTCGTTTTGCCCGGATGCAATACAGGGAATGTCCTTATTTTTATGCCATACACTTCCATCTAAAAGATTCCTCTGGGGATTGGTCACAGGGCCTGCTGGATACATGCTCTCTGATTACACTTCTGTCTAGTCCTACAGAAGGAGGATCAAGCATCCCTGAATCCTATTGCCCTAGATTGGCGAGGAGCTAGGCACTCTACTTCTCCAGCATAGAGTGGCCAGGTTCTTCATCATAATTCCTAACACTGCCGTTGAATTTGTGGAGATTAGGTGGGGTCAACTAGAGTCCTAGTTGCCTCCTAAGGTTATTGACACCATCTTGATTGCCAGGAAACCCACCCCAAATCCATGTATGGGGGGTCACTGGAATCAGTTTGTTCAGTGGTGAGTCAGGAGGTCTGAAGCCATTTCAGTCATGCTTTTATGATGTTCTACATTTAGAACTGTCCCTTGTCAAGCAGGATCAAGCAGTGCCTATTATTAAATTTTTTTTTATTTAGCTGCCATGTCCTCCTTCATGTGTCTCCCTAACCAGCCTTTTATGTTTAAGTCACCACTGGTGTGACGTTTTCTTAAATGTTTTGTTTTACTTGTTGTTATCTACTCCATTTATTATTCCTCAATGGGATTAGAATGTAGATTTAATTTTCATTATAGCATCCACTTTCAAGCCAATGAACAGTTGCTCAATTAAACTCCTGTTTGAAAACTGTCTTATTAGTGGCAAAAAGTTTGGCCGTTAAAATCGGTGAACTTCAGGCTTCTCAGTCTGACCACCATTCATGGTTTTCTACTGGGATAAACCAGTTCGTCACACTTGGCCTTTTTTTTGTATTTGTCTATCGGTCTTTCTTTCCGAGTCCTCAACCCAACAAAGAAAAGGGGAGGCTACGTACAGTGGACGTCAGACGTGCAATGTCTTACATCAACCACACATGACAGAGTACATGATGCGCTATTGTAGGCTTATCCAGAGCCAAGAAGGGGAAACCAGTAATGCTCTCTTTACAACAAAGAATCCACATTTGAAGACATAATTTACTTGTTTTCTGTACCTAACCATGACTTCATATGTACACCACAGTAATCAACAGTGATAGTTGTGATGATGTAAATGCAACTAAGTGTATTAAATCATGAAGTGTAATTGAAATATATTAAAAGTGCTATGATCTTTTACTCCAGCCAAGATTTGTTGTCACAATTTCACTGTTACACATTTAGAAAGTGTTTTTTGTAAGGTTTTGAAACCCAGATTCCTAGGCATACAGGGCTATGTAATATTTGTCAGTACGAAGACCTACAGGACTGGTTTGCCATGAAGTTATTGTATAAAGAGGAGGTTTAATTAGGAAACAGCAAGAGACTCAATTAAAGCAGCCAGCTTGGGGAAAAAAAAAAGCTTTAAATGGCTTTCCCTGATCCATAAAGATTGTCCAAGTGAACACGAAAAACTTGAGCAAACACACAAAAGTCTAACATGTCTTTAATGCAAAAATAGCCAGGAAGCGTTCAGAATAAAGGAGTAGTTTATGTCCTGTAACTCCAGTTCTGTAGTAGGGGTATCTCTGTTATAGTCATAATCTAGTGAATAGTCCCGCCCATGTGCGCGGACCCCGGAGCAATCAAAAATAATCTCTTAAGCTGTCAAAACATGCAGACCTGCATAGACACTTAAGAGAGAATTTAAAGACAGATAATGCAGCCTATATCCACAGGCTACACTGTCCAATACTTCAACTGGAAATTCCACCAAAAACCACAACAGCACAGCCTGTCCAGGGTTTTCCACAGAGAAAAACCTTGCTTTTAACAGCAAAACCCTCTGGAATGATAAAGAGGAAGGAGTGGACAGACAAGCCCCATAGGCTGCCATTATGTGGCTCAAAACAGGATACTGTGCCTTTAAGAGAACTTTCCAGAAGCCTCACAGTATCCCAGAATGCAGTGCAGGTCCCTTTCACCTTCAGTTCTTTTTGAAGGCGTAACACGCCAGACCTGTAGCATTCCTTACATGAATATCCCTCTCCACCGGGGAGGAGGGCGGGCGCTTATGACTATAACAGAGATACCCCTACTACAGAACTGGAGTTACAGGACAGAAACTACTCCTTCTGTAGTAGGGGATCTCTGTGTATAGTCATAATCGAGTGAATAGAATGGCAAGCCCATCCCCACACCAAAGCGGCGGTGGAGAAACGAGAAATAACACCACTATTGAGCGAACAAATTTCGCAGCGAAGCCTGCCCAACCTGAGCATCTGCCCTGGTATCATTGTCCAGACAGTAATGCTTAGCCAAGGTATGGACCGTCTTCCAAGTGGCGGCCTTGCAGATTTCTGCAATCGGAACATTAAGCAGCAAAGCAGTCGTGGCAGCTTTGCCCCTGGTGGAATGAGCCTTAGGTTTACCTCCTAAGGTCGTATTAGTCTGTTGGTAACACAATAGTGTACAGGACACAATCCACCTAGAGATGGACTGTTTTGAGGTAGTAAGACCGGGCCAGACTGATCCATAATTGACAAACAATTGATCTGAACCACGAATATCTCTGGTTTTAGCCAGATAAAATTCCAACACCCTCCTAACATCCAGGGAATGTAGGGACCTTCCCGCTGGAGATGCCGGATTCTGAACGAACGTAGGCAAAGTTATTGTCCGGTTGACATGAAAACCAGAAATAACCTTAGGAAGACATTTAGGGTGAGTATGCGTAACAACCTCAGCAGCATGAAATACAGTATAAGGTCCATGGCAACACAACGCCTGAATATCACTCCCCCTGCGGGCCGATGTGATGGCCACGAGGAACGCCGCCATCCAGGACAGATGCTGCAACGAAGCCCTATGAATAGGTTCAAAAGGCTCCTACATCAAGGGAATGCTGTCTTCCAGCCTTCCAAAAAAAATCTTTGATCACAGGGATCTGGAAGAGGGAAGTCTGAAGGGCATTTCCTGTAGGCAGTCAGCGCAGCAATATGAACCGTAATGGATTAGACATTAAGGCCCGACAGCGCCAGGCGTAGAAGATACAGAAGGAAGACATCTTCCTTACACGTCGACAGGTCATGGTCCTTGGACTTGCACCAGATGCAAAAACTTCTTCCACTAGTAAGCAGAAGAAGTCCTAGTGGAAGGATGCTTAGCCTCCTTCAGTATGTTCATACAAACTTCTGGTAGATTCAAATGGCCATATCACACTATCTCAGGAGCCATGCAGCCAAACTCAAAGACGAGAGGTTGGGGTGCAACGTCTGCCCCCTGACCTTTGCGAGAAGGTCCGGTCTGCAAGGCCTCCGTATGAGAGGACGGAGAGACCGGTGAAGCAGGTCCGTGAACCACCACTGTCTGGGCCATTCCGGGGCAAGCAGGATCATCCGCGCCCTGGACTGGGACAGCTTGATGAACACCGCCAGAATCAAGGGAAAGGGTGGAAAGGCGCACAGAAAGCCGTTCGACCAGTTAATCCAGAACGCATTCCCCAGCTTCCCCACAGGCAGTACCTGGAGGCGAAGTCTCGGCATTCGCCGAAGACTCCTCCTAGTACTTCGTTGTTTATGACCCATTCGTGGCTTTCCTGAATCAGTCTGCTCAGCACGTCTGCCTGAACATTCTGCACACCAGGCAGATGGGTAGCCGTTACAGTCAGTCGCCAGATCGCCCGCGCCTCCCGCGACAGAGTGCGCAATCTCGAACCCCCCTGCTTGTTGAGGTAATACATTGTGGTCAAATTGTCCGTCTGTACAAGCAGAGAGCTGGTCTGGAAGGACGGAAGAAACGCCTTCAATGCCAAGGGAACAGCTCTGAGTTCCCAGAAAATGATGTGATACGTGGACTCCCTTGGGGACCACGTTCCTTGTATCTGCAAGTCTCCGGAAAGCGCCCCCCCAGCCGTGGGGAGACGCATCCGTCACGACAGTCTGTGTGGAAATGTCCTTGTGAAAGGGAACCCCTCTTAGGAGATTCTCCGCTGAACACTAACACTTCAGAGACTGCAGAGTACGCAGAGACAGTCGTATCTTGTCGCCCAGGGATCCTTTCCTCTAATCCCACTGATCCTCCAAGCACTCCTGCAAAGGAAGAGGCCACCGACCCCAGTAGAGAAGACACCGTCTCCACTGCCGTAGATGGGGCGGTCACAAGACCCTGAGCCTTCCCAAGGGGAGATAATCGACTCTCCCCCGAAGGAGACACGCTTGCTGACAGCGTATTGACGGAGGCTCCCAAGTACTGTATGCACTGGACCGGAATGGGGACAGACTTGGACATGTTGATGTGCAACCCCAGCTAGTTCCAGAGAACGCACGTCCTCTAGAAGTGCGCCTGAGCTTCCGAGAAGGAGGAGGCCCTGATCAACCAATCGTCAGGCACGGTTAGAGAAGCCACCTCGTTTTTCCACAGGCATGCAGCTACCACTGCCATGCACTTCGAGAATAGTCTGGGCGCAGACTTCAGCCCGACTGGCAGTACTGTGTACTGATAATGATGGGCGCAGACTTGGAATCGCAGGAACTTCCTGTGTGCAATGAGCACATGGGAGTATGCATCCCGTAGATCTATGGCACCAAGCCAATCTCCCTGTTGCAGCTGATTATAAACCTGATGCAACGACAGCATGCGAAACTCCTCTACTGCGAATCCACTTGTTTGCTTGTCGCAAATCCAGAATGGGCCTGAACTCGTTCCGGTCCTTCTCGTGAACCAGAAGAACCGGGAGTACAGACCTCTCCCCGTTTGAGACAGAGGTACGTCCTCTATCGCCCTTGTCCTAAACAGGATAACGGCCTCTGCTTAGAGCTCGCACCGCTGAAACCGCGAGCCGACCGGAGGAAGTGCTGGAGGAGGGCCGATGAACCGAAGACTGACTTACACCCAGCCGGCCTTTGTTCGCCGAGGAGCCACAAGCACTCCTGCGTATGCGCACAATATACTTGTAAAGCATTAAATGGCGGCCCGGGACCACCAGCAAATCCTGGGAGGAAAAACGCCGCTAGAAAGGGCAGAAGGCCTCAGGCCGTTCTCCATGCCCCAAACCTACAGCCGTCCAAAAGTCTCCGATTCAGACTTCATGCGGGCCACTCACTACTCTCATGGCAACCCAAGGGTTGCCCAAAGAACAGGAGAGTAGAAGCACACTGCTGAGCCGCAGGCTGCAGAGACGTCAGGCGAAGAAAAGTATGGCAACGTAGGACAAACCCACAATACCTGGGGGTCGGCAGGAGAGAAAAACTTCGCTCCGACACCGATGCCTAGATCCGAAACTATCAGGCCCATTAGACCACCTCTTGTAAGGCGTCCCTCCTGTCTCTCGGCAGAGGAACCACAAATCGGTGAAGAAAACCCCCCCACAGAGGGATCTCACAACAACGGTCCAACAACCGCAGGCCACAGCGCGAGGTTCACATGCCGCCACCCCTGCGACCAAGTCAGGAGCACGGTCGGAACCAGAACCTCCAGCCAGGCGGTAGTGGACGAAAGGTAAGTCCCGCCAACCAGTAAAGAGTCGGAGAGGGACTCCCCGTACTCATGGCAGACGCATCCCTGGCATCGAGGCACGGAGGTTCGCAGACTGAGGGGCAAAAGGTCCCTGGGGTGGTGGACGGAAGAGGGAACCGAGGGGATTCTGAAACATCCCCGGTGGTCTCACCAGTAGTGGTTGAGCAGGAGGCGACCTAGCAGACGTGCAGGCTTGCAAGCACTCAAAACTAAGCCAAAAGGACAAACGTCCCTCGCGTACACGTGGTGAGTAACCACAAACTCCCCATCAGAAGGGTTCCTCGACGCTGATCAACTGCTCTGCGTCATGAGTGGAAGGTGCCGGGAACACAAAGTCCCCTCTACGACGGGAGGCTCACCAAGGAGCGAGGCCTGGAACCAGACCCAGGCGTCAAGAGCCGGCAGTACTCTGCGGCTGTAACCTATGACGCCGACCTCACTACGGCGTCACCATCACTAAGACAGTGACTGTCTCTATGACAACCAACACTCAGACGTCAAAATGTCACTAGGTGTCAAACACGGAGACGCCGAGCCATCCCTAACGGTGGCGTCCGGACCCAAAGGAAGAGGGCAGAGCTCAAGTGACCAATGCCCCAAAAGGAGCATCACTGCTCCATGACGTTGAGCCTCACCGTTTCATGACGTCTAGCCTCACTGTCCCATGACGTCTAGCCTCACTGTCCCATGACGTCGAGCATCCATGCCCCATGACGTCGAGCATCACCGCCCCATGACGTCGAGCATCACCGCCCCATGACGTCGAGCATCACCGCTCCATGACGTCGAGCAACACTGCTCCATGACGTCGGGGAACCCCATGACGTCGAGGTACTCCATGACGTCGAGACACTCCATGACGTCGACGTCGAGACACTCCATGACGTCGACGCCGAGACACTCCATGACGTCGAGACACTCCATGACGTCGAGACACTCCATGACGTCGAGACACTCCATGACGTAGACGTCGAGACACTCCATGACGTCGACGTCGAGGCACCTCATGACGTCAAAGCACTTCATGACGTCGAGGCACTCCATGACGTCGACGTCTAGGCACTCCATGACGTCGACGTCGAGGCACTCCATGACGTCGAGGCACTCCATGACGTCGACGTCGAGGCACTCCATGACGTCGACGTCGAGGCACTCCATGACGTCGACGTCGAGGCACTCCATGACGTCGTGGCACTCCATGACGTCGACGTCCAGGCCCCCCATGACGTCGAGGCACTCCATGACGTCCAGGCACTCCACGACGGCCCCAACGCCGACTGGAACCGCGTCATAGCTCAGGCGTGCCCTTACTGGGGATAACCCCAGAGATTACAGCATGGGACTCGGTAGAGGACCTACCCTCACCTCACCCAGAGGCTGAAGATGCCTTCAAACTCCTCTGTTTGAAACCTGGAAGCCGAAGCCCCCTAGAAAAGAAGGTACAGAGAAGACAGGTGTCCAAAGACACAGGCAAGCACAGAGTACAAACCCTGTGAGCTTCAGCTTTGGCCTTCAGTTCAGCTGCAGACAAAGCACATGTCAGACTAGAAATAGTCTAAAGGCAAAAAGACTGCAGAAAGTCTGCCAAAAAACCACAGCAGAATGTAGATAAAGGCCAAAGACGTCGAGTGAAGCTACAAAAATCCAAAAATATCACAAAAATAGAATAGAAAAAGCTCAGAAAAGAAGAGCTAATGCTCCAGGGTCCTGCTAGCAGGAGCCGGAAAAAAGAACTGAAGGTGAAAGGGACCTGCACTGCATTCTGAGATACTGAGAAGCTTCTGGAAAGTTCTCTTAAAGGCACAGTATCCTGTTTTGAGCCACATAATGGCAGCCTATGGGGCTTGTCTGTCCACTCCTTCCTCTCTATCATTCCAGAGGGTTTTGCTGTTAAAAGCAAGGTTTTTCTCTGTGGAAAACCCTGGACAGGCTGTGCTGTTGTGGTTTTTGGTGGAATTTCCAGTTGAAGTATTGGACAGTGTAGCCTGTGGATATAGGCTGCATTATCTGTCTTTAAATTCTCTCTTAAGTGTCTATGCAGGTCTGCATGTTTTGACAGCTTAAGAGATTATTTTTGATTGCTCCGGGGTCCGCGCACATGGGCGGGACTATTCACTAGATTATGACTATACACAGAGATCCCCTACTACAGAACAGGACAATTGCCTATTGAATGGAGCAGAGATTCACCCTCAATCTTCTGGAGCAGGTAATACTAATATCAATACATTTTGGCGCTACATTTATAGACTTTTTCTCAATGCAATTGAATGGAAGAAAGAGCATGTGATACAATTGAAAGAAATAGACACTAAAGAGTAGGGACCAGTTTCTTCTCATTTGACGAATGCAAGAAGACCTTGACATAACAGATACATGAGCCTACAAGAGCTGACACAAGTTCTTCCTGAAATCCTCGCTTCAATATGCCAACATCCGAACAAGGCTATTCTTATGAGTAGGGTTTAGTTAAAATGTGTATTGTACAACATGGAAAAAAAAGACAAGAACTCATGCTAATTGTGTCTAGATGTGCATGAAGGCTAAGGCTTTAGTGGGCTTCAAGCAGGTACAACAACGAATTAGTAATTGATTCAAGAAATTTAACAGTACATGTTAAGGCACATGCAGGCATTTGCATTTTCTTTTTGTAAATGTTTTTATTTGCGTTATGCAATAAAACAGATATACAACATGGTTGTAATGACAAGAACCATAGATCATGGTAGATTGAATTGGTAGGAAAAGTAACCCTCAGATCATGGATAATTGGAAACCTAAAAGAGATAACACTGTGACAAACTGGGAAATGTACCTCAGAGCGAGGAAGGGTAGGGAGCGCCTGGCATACATAAGAGATACCTACATTATTGTGTCTGTTGCTAGGGAACTGGGAGTGTGAACCTGTTAGAAAGGTAAAATAAGGGGAATGTGAGGTGCGAAACCCAAAATAATTTAGAGGAGATTCCCAAACATTTTGCCGAACATTGTAGAGGTAATGAGGCGTTTAGCTTGCCAAAACTAATGACACCCAGGAGACACAGGGTTAAGGTGCACTGGAGGAGGGTACCTCCCCATCGGGGAAGAGAATACCATCTTGGTGTAAGGGCAGGGTTATGGGTACAAGGCACCTTTGGGCTGGGTCACCACAAATGCAGTGAGAAGGTCATCCCATACGTGATCAATTGGACACTGTCGCATGATCTTAGCCTTCACCCTGTGGTCGCCACAGATTCGGATCTAGCCTGGGTGGTCAGGGGACTATGCCAAGCCACAGTGTAAGGTTGGGGTCTTTTCCAATCCGCTATAATAGTGCATTTTTTGCAGTGATCAGAGCTAGGTCATAAAATTGAGTGCCCATTACAGTTTTTTAGAGAGTTTTTAAATACTCAATGCTGCTACATCCCACGACTCCATCCATGGCAAGTGAGTGAGTGACGCCATTCCTTCCGACACTTCCCTCCAGTACGAGCATCAACAGAAACAGTCCCAAATAATATGTTTGACATCCGCTATCAGCGAGTTGCATCTGGAGCTTCTATCAGTGGCCACAGGGAAATTCGTGTATATATATTTGGACGAAAGATAAGCTCTATTTAGGACATTGGATACATTTAAACTGGGCATTTTGAGAAATCTTTTGGAGGTATTTAGGAGCCCTTGCTCACTCTTTTACACGAAGCACCCTATTGAATTACTAACACTAACGTAGAACAACGCGCTTGATCACATGCACTTTGGCCTCTTTAAACTCATTAATACGATTAAGCAGCCGGACAGCAACATCTAAAGCAGAGAGACTGAGGTTTGATGCACGTCCGTAAGCAGAAAACAACTAGCAGTCATCTCATGGAGCTGCAGCACATTGCACTGGGAGGGGGGAATCCACGTTACCAGACCACAACAATTAACAGTGGTGTTGGTGTAGAGCAACACTTGGTAGGGGCCTTGCCAGTGTGGCTGCTGAACTGTGTTCCTCAGCGAGACCTGGGTGTAGATCCAGTCACGGGCTGGCGGGAACAGTTGGTAACTCAGGTAAGGGAGCATTAATGGTTTAAAGGGAAACACTGAAGGTAAAGGAATAAACGTGTGGAAAGGAGTCAAAAAAGTTATTTTGTTATCTTCACAATCACAACCACTGTTGTATGACAAAATTAAAGCTGGTTATGACAATGGGCACACATTAAGTGCTTTGTGTAGACTCCAAGACCAGGAGCTATTAGTAGCAGTATTAACAATTTTTCTTATTAACTTGTGTAACCACCCACTGGAGATATTCTAGCGTACAAAGGTAGAGGCATGGGGCAGGAGAGCAACCATAGGTCCTGAAGTCTCACTTGGGTAGTGAGTAGGGTGGCCACCTCACCTTATGTCATCATGGGCAGACTTTCTAGTACTAAACATTTAAAACAAATCAATTTGTTGAATGGATGCAAAACGAACCATCACCCAGAATGTAAAAGGCTCACAGACCTACTAACCCAAAACTGGAAATTGTGTTTGTAATGACATTGAGTTAGGTGATCACCTTAGTAATGAGAAAAGGTTAGTTAATTACGCAACAACATAACGTACAGCGCCACGACCGACACCAACTCCACTGCCACAGAACTTCACTGCTGGCTCTCCCGCTGCGCCAACCAGCTCGCACCCCTCCGCTAAACAATGCCCTCTGAAAGCCGCCTGGTTCACCACAGAACTACATTAAGCCAGACGCCTAGAGAAAACCTGGCAAAACCAGAAAACCACTGAAGCACGGAACCACAGGAGCGCCCTGAAGGAATACCACCAGCACATGAGACATCTAACGGACCTTCATTAGAGACAAAGTCCAGACCAACGTCAAGGAACTGTTCAACGTCAATCAGCAGTTCACAAAACCCCCCAGCGAAGCCACTGACGTCACACCTTCCCAGGAACTCTGCGACAAGCTCAGCTCATACTTCAATCTGAGGATCAAGAACCTCTACGACAATTTCAGAGAACAGACGCTGGACACCAGCCCCTCTCCCCCACGCCGCCGATAATCCAACCATCATGACCTGGAATCCTGCCACCGTCTAATACATCACCGCTACAATGAAGAAAACCCACTCAGGAGCCCCAACGGACCCACATATTCCACAGGGCAACCGCCGCCATCGCACCCGAACTTGGACTGACCATCAACGCCTCCTTCATGTCCGGCATCTTCCTAAACGACTGGAAGCGGGCGGAGGTTAAACCCCTCCTCAAGAAACCCACAGCCGACCCAACTGACCTGAAAAACTACCGGCCCATCTCTCTCCTCCCTTAGGTGGCCAAAGTCACTGAGGGACTGGTGAATGCCCAGCTGACCACCTTCATCGCAGAGAACTTCACCCTAGATGCCTCCCAGTCTGGATTCCGTAGCAACCACAGCACCGACGACATCCGCAGGCTACTCTATCAGGGACACACCGCAGCTCTCATCCTTCTAGACCTCTCCGCAGCTTCGACACCGTTTCTCACCGCACTCTCGCAGCCAGACTTCACGACACAAGGAGCTGCCCACAACTAGATCCATTCCTTTCTCTCAGGCAGGACCCAGATGAGCAGACTCCCTCCCTTCCTCTCCGAACCCACCGATATCAACTGCGGAGTACCCCAAGGATCATTGCTCAGCCCCACGCTCTAACATGTACATGGTCCTCCTCGCCGCCATCATAAGACAGCATGTGCTCAGCATTGTATCCTACGCTGACGACACCCAGCTCATCCTCTCGCTCACGAAGAATCCCAAAGACACCAGGCTCCGCTTCCAGGAAGGAATGAAGAACGTGGCAGCTTGGATGAAAGACCGCTATTTGAAGCAGAACTCAGAGAAGACCGAAGTTTTCTCATCCTCGGACCCTGCACCTCCGCCTGGGACAACACCTGGTGCTCCTCCGCCCTTGGGAATCCACCCACTCCTACAGACCATGCACGAAACCTCTGCATCATCCTCCTATCCTCCCTTTCCATGAACCGCCAGATCAACGATGTTGCTTCCACCAGCTTCAACTGCATGTGCATCCTCCGCAAAACCTTCAAATGGATCCCCCCGACTGCAGAAAGACAGTCAACCACACGCTCATAGCTAGTAGACTGGACTACGGCAACGCCCTATACACCGGAATCAACAGAGCTCTACTACACAAACTCCAGACCATCCAGAACGCAGCTGCCAGACCCGTCCTCGGAACGCCTCGTCAAGAACACATGACCCAACACCAACAAGACCTCCCCTGGCTCCCCGTTGAGAAGAGGGTCACCTTCAAACTCCTCACCCATGACTACAAATCCCTCAACATCGGACCCAAATACCTCAACGAGAGAGTATCCTTCCACGTACCGAAGAGGAACCTCCGCTCGGCCGACTTTGTCCTGGCAGAGGTCCCCGGCATCCGCAGGAACAGAACAGGCGGGAGAGCCTTCTCCTACATCATAGCCAAGACCTGGAACGAGCTCCCCGTGATCATCAGACGCTCCCCTACCCTGCACACGTTCAGGAAGGACCTCAAGATGTGGCTCTTCGACTGGTCCGGAGCGGCCTCCCCCTTCACCCCCCTCCAGTGCCTTGAAACCCTAGTGGGTGAGTAGTGCGCTTTATAAACCCCCGATTGAACCTTGTATTCACACGATCACCGAGGAATGTTTTTGCCTAATGCAATGAACTTCTTTAACTTTGACTTGAATGTCGTCAGCAATGCTTTTCGGCACAGCTTGACCAACAAGACTCACAGCCATTCCAACTAGTAACTGTGTAGGTTCTAGCATGGTGAGCTTGGTTAGGAGTTCTAAATGTTTTGAGAAGAGAACTAGTAAATAGAGGATTGAGTGAGTCCATGGTATACAATGAGGATCCATACACTACCCTGTAGCTCCTTGCAAATGACAAGCAGCTCTACAGCTTACACTGCAATAAAGCATTACAGCTACTAGGAGTGGCTGTTGAACACTATGTCCCTGCTGCCTTCTAGATTTTCTCTACAACCTTCTCCACTCAGGCATGGCACACATTCACACCAGCTGCTTTCTACAAAAAAATATGTTATGTGCTAGAATAACATACCTACCAGGATACTTGTATTAAATACATACCCAATTTAATGGTAATGGAGTCTAATAAACAAAGGGATCACAACCGTGTCCACTCTTTGGTACATTTTATTTCCAATGCCTTGGCATGGCAGCTACCTGAAGTCAGGTGTATTTACTTACAATTCAGACAGGGCCAGGGTAGATATATTAGGTTAAAAAAAACAGGTAGATAATTTTATAATATACTAATGACTTTTCTTCAGTGGCAAAAACATTATTTTCCATGTAAGATTGTCTGCAGAGCAGACAACATAATGAAGTACTGTACAACGTTCCTGGAAATGTAAGCGTCCAGCTCGATGCAAAGACTATGTCAATGATGGGGTATTCCTTATTAATTCGCCTGGTCGTCCCAGGATAGTTATCATAAAGTAAGAGCAAAGGTAGAACCGGAAACTAATTTAAGCACAAGGAATTGCAGCAGACAAAAAACTGGGGCGATTGATATAAATGGTGCAAACAGCTCTGCATCTACCTGTTATAGGACATGAGGACGCTTTTCATATCTTTCTATATATAGAATACACCCAGGCAGTGACAGGGCGGTTTGCTTCAGTCAAGGATAGTTAATTTTTAGAAAGTGAACATGAAGTTCATCAAAAGTAGAATTTATGAAGCCGGTACAAAGATTGGATAGCGCCTTCAGAGATCTTGTGCACTAGCGGTCATCGCCAAAGGTAAATATTAAACTTTGTGCTTCTATAAAATCAGAAACCTTGATCCACTGCATAACAGAAGACTACAATCTATTACAACAACCAAGACCACAGACGCGGTACTCGCAGGGAACTGTGGAAAGGAAAGAGCGGCATTATCCATATTAAAAAGCAGAATACAAGCGCTGATCTGACATTCTTTGACAGTACCTCATGGAAACCTTCGTAGGTTATGGGCTCTACTTCATTGGGGTAGTACAGTAATATTTAAGAGATTTAAAAGTAAGTATTTCCAAAGTTGTGCAATGGAAGAAGCATCAAATAATTTACTACGGACATTCAACCAGCCCACTAGCCGGAACAATGGCAGTTACAGCTAAATATATTAATTAAATATGACGGAGCTATTAACGCATCAATGGGCTATTCCTATTGGAGCAGATTGAAGAGGAATCAGAGGGCGCTTTCATTCAGTAAAGATGGGATCGTGTGGAATGGGTGCTGCCAGTCAAGATCAGGGTTCATCTGTCAGTCAAGATTTTTGATGGTATCTTCAAATACTATAGGCGTCACAGCTGCTTTCATTGGACGGATAAATGTGTATCTCAGGTGTACCTCAAACTGTGGCTAATAAAAAATTTCAAGTAAGAAGTTGAAGAAAAATCAATCATACGCACAAATACAACCGATTGGCTAAATGTAATGCCTGTAGTAGTTTTGTGTGCATGAGTAAATTAATGGGAAAGAATGTGGCTGAATTAAGATATTATGATTGTTGATTTGCTGTAGCGCTAAACTAAAACAAAGCTACTTTTCTTTATTCTTTTAATATCCTTCAATAAATTGACTTTGAACATGAAAGTGCTGTAAAGGATCAATATTATAAACATGCAGTATCACATCAATTTCCTATTGGTCAGGAATTCTACTTTCTTGAAACACTATATCAGAGTACTGCAATGAAAAAATGTATAACAGTTCCCTTTTGTGGATTTTGTTTCACTTGGTTTATTTTCACATTTTGTTTTTAAAGCTCGTGGTGACGTCCAGACCGAAGAAGTGACTACTTCTGTCGTCCATCATGTGGAAACGCACACAGCTCTTACAGTGATTGCCTGAACGTTCCCAGTCACTGCCCACTGACTGCTCACCCAAGTGAATCCTGACCCAAATCACATTAACAACACAAAATAGCTTATATCATGTATTTGTTTGAGTAGACTGGCTTTTTCCTAGCTTCAACAACATTGCACATTTACCATGTTATGCTGCTGACTCTAATATTTAATAAAGCATGTTAAGAAAAGTGGAAACGTTCCATCATTCTGCTGTTTATCAACCAGTATATAGTTAATACAAAACTCTTTAATGTTGGCACCACATCCTGTGTGTTTTTGTTAATATTTGTGTACCTTTTAATTTTATGTTTTGCTCATTTCATTGTAGCCACATGTTTTGGGGGTACAACCCGGGATAGTGCCAGGCCTGTTGTCTTAGGAGTAAGAGTCCATTCTGGAGCGTGTTTTGGCAGAGCCTAATTACAGCCTTCTGCTGACAATCCTCTTGTGCATACCCCTCGTGATGTGACAATGATATAGCTTGCAGATATGGCCTGCCAGGGGAGTGGAATGGAGGCCAATGGTAAAATGTACCAGGAAAGAGGGCACCATTTCACCACTGAAACAGTTCAATGGCACACTTGACGTTTCGCTCCAAACAGTACAGGAACAGAGAATTAGATCTGTGACATTTAGTAACTTCCGGGAGGGATGAACTGGATTAAATACCCAACAAAGGAGATGGAGGGCATACATGTGTGTATGTGAATACAAGCCCCTGTACTCTCACTGCCCCGGGGTACAATGTAATTCACAAACTACCCAATACCAGCTGCTCTGCACCCAATCTGCCAGAAGGTCTTTGTTAGACCTGTCAGCCTTAGGGTGGTCTCCCCTAAAGTCTTGCCTTTTTTGCCTCCAATGTTTACCTTACATTTTGTTGGACTTAGGACTCTGGGCGCCTCACCACTGCTAAACAGTGCAGAGGTGTGGGTGCTCTCCCCTAAAACATTGTGAGGCTGGCATATCTGCCACAAGCCATTGCTATCGCAGTAAGGCTAATCCTCCATAGGCTAATATTG
Source organism: Lissotriton vulgaris (assembly GCF_964263255.1). NCBI lineage: Eukaryota > Metazoa > Chordata > Amphibia > Caudata > Salamandridae > Lissotriton > Lissotriton vulgaris. Next base: position 182,601,560 of record NC_141690.1, on the reverse strand, counting down.
GGAACCTCCCCTTATGGGATAACTTCTGACAGGGACCTAATAAGTCTGTCATGTTTGGTCTTGTTGGACTCGGGGCGGTGAACCCTTTCCAATAATGTATAGGGTTTGGGCATTACTACGCTAGGGATCCCACTTTTATAAAGTGGACCTTTTCCTGCCTACACTTAGGCTCTGCAGACTCCCCCCTCCCCTCTGCATACTGATAGCCTGCCTGGGTTGGGAGGTGGGAGTGGTGATTCACACCTTCTTCCCTGGGATGAGGTGTGATGGGCTGCCCACTGTAGCCTTAACGGCCTGTCTCTCGCCACTGTGACAGCTAGGTCAGGGAAGGCAGGGAACATACCAGCACTCCCTGGACTCTTCCAGAAGCCTCTGTCCCCAGACCCTTCCAGAGAATTCCACCACTTTCTAGCTCCTGGACTGTAGAATATATAAGGGAGGGTTCTGGCCTCACATTCTTGTTACACTGCTGGACCTGGAAGAATCCCTGCTGGAGTGAGGACTGCTGCGCAGGAGGATTGCCATTGGGAAGGAGGCTGACTGCTCCAAGGAACTGCTGCCCCATAACCTGCTGAGCTGCTGATCCTGCCCTGTGAGGGAGACTGGAAATACCACCACCAGAGTGTCTCCACAACATCCCAAAGGAACTACTTTTCTTTGAACAACATTCAGAAGAACTGCCTGGGGTCTACAACCTTTTTAAAGAGCCTACAACCTTCTAAAGACTGCCTCTGTCAAATTCATCAAGACCTCCACGCTCTTATTCAAAAGTTGCTCCTGCAAGGTCTTTGCCGTCAGACCGGCTTTGTGGGGAATTCAGTGGACAACAACGATCTGTTCTCCCTCACTGTCCCCGCAGTGTTGTATTCCTGGAAGCCTCCCTCCGCCTGGGGTGTCCCTAAGGCACTGTGACGCGCTGTGGAAGGGAAGCGCTGTGCCCCGCGACTCACCGCCGGGACCCAAGTGTGACGAGAAGCGCTGTGGGAGGAAGAGCGCTGCCTGCCCAGTGATTCATAACTTAAACTGCCCTCTGTAATCCCTGCTGCCGCCTGGGACTCTAACTGAACTGTGTGGGTTGTGGCGGGAAGGCGCTGTGTGCCAGTCATCGCTGCTGCGGGTGCATGGGAACCCCCCCGCCCCCTTCAACAGTCATCAGCGCTGCCCGTGAGCTGACTGTGCCTTGACTGGGGTGGCGCTGTGGCAAAAAAGCGCTGCAAGGCCCCCTTCACCGCCGTGGGCCCGGAGGCCCGAAAAGTGCTGCCTTGATCCCCGCTGCTGGGTTGTGTGACCCGGGAAACCCATACGCGGCCCCGCTGGTGACGGAGCAGGGATTGGTGGAGGCGCTGGGACTGCCCCTGCAAGGAGCTTGTCACTGAGAGGGCCGCGCTCGGATTGGCTAGGCGGAGCGTCATCAAGCAACGGGGAGCATCGCTAGGGAAGCCGCGCTGGGAACAGAGGAGCGCGAGGCTTCCCGCCGCCCCCGAATATCGTGAATGCCGGCGAGCAAGAAGGAAAGTCTGCATCCTCCAGGTAACTGCCTAGCGGGGCTGGGAGTAGAGTGAGAGCCGGCGGAGGTGGGGCTCTGAACGACTGGGTGTGCACGCGGCAGGTGGTACGTGCAGCGGGGCATTCTGGTCCTAAGGCAAACCGGGGGCTGAGAGAAACCCATAGCGGGACGGCCATAATTGCACAACCGGCCTACCAGAGGCCTCACGGGCATGTAATTATTCACGGGCCATAGGTGCACTCACACTGGCATTGTCATTTCTGTGAGAGGCCCACTCTTTACGCTGCAAGGGGACTTTTGCCATAAGAACGTTCCTACAGTGAATGTTGACCATAAAAGCCTACCTAAAGTGAACTTTGGTCATAAGGGCATTCCTAGAGTGAACTCTTTGCCGCACGAACAGCCCTAAAACAAACTTGGTACCATAAGAGAACACTTGGAGACAGTACAGAGAAGAGCATGCAATGTGCCATTTGGATTAGTGATCTTGCCCGAAACCTGGATTTATTTTACTATTGAACTTGCCTAGGAACTGGGTTTAGTTTGATCCTACCTGGAACTGGATTGACCTGATTATTGATCTTACCAATTGTGGATCTTGCATACATTTGAGATAAAGCTATTTTATATTTTTATAAACAACTGGTGTGGTGTCCTTTTCTGAGTGCTTCTTATTGCGTCACTGCTGCTGCGTGTTGCACAAATACTTTACACATTGCCTCTGAAGTTACGCCTTTGCTGCTCTGCGCCAAGCTACCAGGTCGGAAGCGGTGGTCCCTCCTTGGACTAGGGTGCATACCCCTGCCAACTAGAGACCCAGGTTCTAACAGTCTTTGAAACACACTAAGCAGTGATGAGCTGATACACTGCCTCCCCGTGATAGGCTGCTCGACATAGAAAGTTATCCAATTAGTGCTCACAAAGTTATCAGTGAAGATACTGATTGGTGATGCTCTGTGGGGTGATGGGTACATGAGCTGCGATGCTCCGTTGTGCAGACTCAGACTGCTGTTTAGAAGCAAGCTGAGTAAAGACAGACTGTAACATGGTGGAACCAAGGACGAGCTGCGCAATCTCAGTGACTTAGCGCCTGGTTTGGAGGAGTGGGCCGGCATGCCACCACCCGCTCCCACACTGCCAAAGTTCACCACCAACCGCCCGCGGGATTACAAGTTGTAATCAAGGCAGGCGGTCCTACGGCGGCTGGCCCACAATGCTGCCTTTCCAAGGCTCATAGGAGAGTCTTAGAAAGGCAGCACAGTGGGACCGCCACAGCTCATTCCAGTACGGCATGGACTGCAGAAACTGGGGGTGCAGAAAGACAAAGGGCACATCATGGGCCCCCCACGCATGCACCCCCAGTACACTGAAGCACCAATTTGGCCTGTCCTCACTGCCACCCTTTTCATTGCATGCTAACCACCATGAAAAGGAGGACAGTGAGGAAACTCATAGTATGCTTGGCAGTGCAGCAGCTGCATCGCCAGCATGTTATGGCCTCAGACCACTGCAAGACCATCAAGGATCCCGGCGGTAGCAGTGGTCCTTTGGCAGTCCCACCACCATACTCGTAATATGGTGTGTGGATCGCCACCACAGGCTATTTTTCCACCTTAGAAGCTGAGCCCTAAACACATTCTGGACAGACTGCAACATTTGGGATCCGTCTTTCAAACAATAGGATCCATTAATGTAGTTTGCTCAATGAAAACCCCCTCCCCCTTCACAACAAAAGCTTTGTAGTCTGAACCCCCACGTTGTCTTTTAAATGTGTATCCCTGGGGTACAACAAATTAATCAAAATGTTTGGCAACTTATAGCAAACTCATTGTCCACATTCTGCTAGGAGGTGCTAGCAGCGTGGTATAGACTGATGAATGGTAGATCCATTCCACTGACAAGAATTGAATTATTGCCTATTCAATTTAAAGTAAAGTGCTTCTCTTCATATGTGGTCCCTGGACTCTCCTTTCCCAGCACTGATTTCAACGCTAAGAGCTTCACTTTCCGTCATGGACTTCAGAGAGGACTTTCTGATACAGCGCGTAAAGGATTCTTTTTGCCTATCTTGCGCTATTTACAGAGCCAGTGTGGGCCAAAAAGCTAATAGCCAACTAATAGTAAATAATGACCCCAGAACTAAAGTTCAGATGAATTAGCAAACCACATTATAGCCCCATATGTGTCAGGGAGCAAGTATGCCGAGCAAGTCCATATGTCTCTTTCTACTGTTTTATATTTCGTTTGTAGAATCCTTCAACAAAAGCACTTTCGTAGCAAGTATTATAATTTGGTGTCTCACTCTTGCAGAAGGATCTGGGATGGAATGATGACCCCTTTTTGAAAACCATTTTCAGGTGTACTGGGGGCTGTCTGACGTTTTTGAAACAAACATCCTCTACAAGGCTTGAAAAGCTACTCTTCGTTTTCCACCCATGAAATTAACATTCTGTGGGCACAGGAGTTTGTCGGTGCATTTTGCTATGTTGTTAGTGACGAGTTCTGTGTGACGGGTGTTGCCAGGTAACTCAGCACTTAGCCAGAGCCCAATCCTCCAGAGCATCAAGGAGACTGGATGTAATTACAGATGTTTCTAGCCCAGGAGCAGTAGCTGAAATGTTATCTCCTTCGAGGAACAAAAACAGAATACTTCAAATGGGGATTTCCGTACCATCTGAAGTGTAGCTCTACTATGGTTGTTCAAATTTCAGAGTTTTACTTTTGTTGACTGGCTCTAATTAACCATGGCTCTGTGCCGTATCGGTTTCTTGCTTCCATTAAACGTAAGGATGTTTCTGCTGCACTTTTTGTGTCTTTCAATGTGTTTGCTTACTACTTTATTGGCTTCGACATAACCAAAACTGCCCCTCGACAGGGCCATCTTCGCGTATTTTATCTTTGCTAATCTTTGTCAAACCAGCATTCTTTAAACTCTCAAATACTACCCTCAGTGTGGCGTCCTGACCAGCCACCTCGGGATTCCACAGTCCGCACATTCAAAGTCCTTCCAAAATAGGTTGCCTGATGCGCTGGCAAAGCACAGCGGTGGAGGCCAACTAAATGGCATTCTGCGAAACTTAGAGGTATAATAAAGAATTAAGAGTTCCCAACTAAGGATGAAAGCCTGTCTGGGGGTGGGCATAAAATAGATGTATGCAGTTGAAACAGTTGGCTTCACCTAACTAGGCTGAGCATTTTGTTGATTCATTCAAATATTGATGCTAAGATCTCTTCTCTTGGGCCCACATACATGCAGCGGAGCGGGCCCATCCCCTGCTCTGGTGGCTGAATCTATGGAGGCCAACTATTCTGCGGATTCAACAGCTTCAGTCTATCTGGTTCCACCGGGCCCATCCCCTGCTCTGGTGGCTGAATCTATGGAGGCCAACTATTCTGCGGATTCAACAGCTTCAGTCTATCTGGTTCCACGAGTCTGTTCAACTCTTTCATTCGTTTCTTCCTAAGGTGTGGGTCATGATGTGCTTTCAGTGCTAATGAAAGAGCTCCCTTTTCAAATTTATCCTGTTAGTTTATCAGCGAATACTTCAGGAAATTCTGCACACATATCTCCTTTTCTACAAAACAAAAAGCAGATTCCGCTTCAGGAGGGTCGAGTGCCTCGGACATACCCCTCAGGGCCAAAATAAAATTCCTCCAGAATGTACCCTGATTGACCATATTTTTTCTTGAAGGCACCACAATGAATCAGTGTCTAAGGCAAGGAGTGATGTCACAACTCAATACACTAAATCCTCCCTCTAAGCAATTCAGCTGTATTAACATACTTCCTGCTCCCTTCTTTGAGACTCGCGCATAGTGCCCTCTTATCACATTTCCTACAAACGAAATTTCTTATACAGCATGTGAAAGTGATCTAAATGACCAATATTCCCATAGTGAAAATAAATATTTCAATTTCATGTTCTAAATAGTAACTATCTATTGCATGTACTTAACTGCTATATTTTCATCATTCTCTTGAGGTCTCTCACTGCATAGACTGCTAGCTCAATGGGTGTTTTGCATTTCTCAGTTTGCTAATTAAACCCGGTGTCCCCCATTCGCATATATTAGATAGGCATCCAAGTACAGCTGTGTAGCTCAACACCTCGTTTGTTTCATTGCAAGCGGCCAACATATCTTTACCTCCCAAAAAGTAGAATGATTTTCCCTACAAACGTTTCCACCACTTTTCTAATGGTTACCTGGCTTACATCTTCTCGTTAACCTTCACCCCCTTCATCTTGTGGTTCTGCCAGGCTTTTGTACACCTTTCTACCTTCCACCTAGTCTGCACAGAAACACATGTTCTTTGAGCAAAGGGTTGAATTCCCTCCCCACAGCATTATGGTATGACTCCGTTTTGCCTGACCCATCCCCCCCGTAAAATTGGTTCACCCGTCTCATCCAATAACGCAAGAGGTTGGAATATGCTGGCAGTCGCCATAATGTATACAAGTATATAATATAAATTACACTAACGCAATGAATAATAATAATCCAATGCACATGTGGAAGTTCAAAGTTAAAACCCTATGAGGTAATTGGTCCTGCTGCTGACAAATAACCCTAATAACAAATAATTATCACAGTATGGAGGAAAGTTAAATTGTGCTGAAGTGGCTGCACACAGTTTTTGATGGCAGAGCACTGCACCTTACTAGACAGTCCTTCTTCAGTGTTGCCACTCTATATTCCTTACCGAGGCTGCGGAGGAGAATAGAGATGGGAGGCAGAAGCCAGGTGGCACTCAGAGAGGACACAGTCCGGTGAATGTACTCTGACAACTGCAGTCTTTAGATCAATATTCTGACACCAGTTGCCCAGCACACTCAAGGAAATTGGTTTTCTTTCAGAAAGGGTCACATGTACACAGTCCGAAGTAGCTCAGGGATGCACTGTGGAGTAGGAGGCTATTGCAAAGCGGTGAGGCGCAATTACTTGAACAAGAGAACTGTATCATTTTAATATTATGTCTTAACTTATTTTGGAAGCTCAGTATTTAAGGTTTCACATGGTTGGAAATGCATAGTTTACCAAAATGAATTGAATTTTAAGAATCACCAACCGGTTTTTTGTACTTTTAGAAAGAGAAATTTTATTCAGCGAAAAATGTATATTATTAATATTTATGAAATGCACTTTATGGTTAGGATTAACCAAATAAAGTTTCTATTAACTTGAAGAGCTACCTCTCACACCAGAAGCTCGTGCCACATTGCGAATATCAACATAAGTTGAATGGTATAAAACAGTAGTTTGCACCCATCAGTCTTGCAAGTTCACATAAGATTATGGTCCCCAATGGTACAACAGTTGAAGGTAGGATGAGAGGGGTGCCTTAAACAATTGTGCATAGTCTCTCTAGTGTAAAGAATGGCACGTGACACATGCTGCGTACAGTGAATATCAGCATTTAACAAACCAAACCTGGCCACACATAATTAAAAGCCTATACACAGCAGATGGTAATGCGATTAAATAATGTAATGAATATAGACAAGTGTAGGGTACCACCAAGTACTTTTTCTGACTAGTCAACAGTATCCGAATCCTCATTTATCACTTCTGGATAGATCAAGTAAATGTCTAGGTATCTCTCAATGGCGGTAGGCCTCAAATCTACCTCTCTATGTTTGGGCGTAACAAATACAACCTTGCACGTTTACAAATATGCTCTTTAAGGTTTTCTGAATATTTTTTTTAACAAAACAGCAGCATTTGAGCAAAACACGCATCTGCCTGATATGACGACTCTGAAGTTTTTCACGGCTTGGAGCAACCTTGCTATATACGGTAAGGCAAATACTCAGTTTGAAAGGTCGAAAAACATGCTTTTTCTAAAGACTAATCCGAAACTGGATTGTACACAGGGACATGCAGATGGAGGTGGGCAAGCCAATAATTCAACAGGTCCAGCCAGAGCCGAGCCTGGGGTCTGGCTCGGCTCTTACAGCCCGTACACGATCTGAGCACTGAAAATGTTTGCCATGTAAATCATACAACAAACATCTAACATATGAGAAAGCCTCTTTAAAATTAAAAAAACTGTACTTCTCTACTATGCGGAAACTTTGACATTGATATGTGCCATTATAGCACAGTGAAGTACTTATTAAAATGGATAGTTTATGAATGAATGAATACATTATTTGAGTTCTTATATAGCGCAGCTGCCACCCTACGGGTATCCTGGCGCTCAGACCTGAGAAGCCAACCTAAACATCAAACGATGGGATAAAAGGGAATAGAGATAAAAGGGAATAGAGGAGGGCTAGAAATCGTGCCTTAGAAAGAGCCAAGTTCTCAGGCTCCAAAGAGTTGGCTTGTCTAATGTTCTGAGGCAGCTCATTCCATAGATGAGCGGCTACAACACTGAGAGCCCCCCCCACCCCCCATCGTAGAGCGTCTAAACCTGGTAGTAATCAAAAAATTTGCACTAGAGGAACGGAGCTGCCTCTTGGGATTGTACCAGGCAAACTTCTCCTGCAATGGGACAGGACCCAAGTCATGTGCTGCTCTGTAGGCAATGCAAAGTGATTTAAAGTTAATCCTTTCTTTGATGGGCAGCCAGTGAAGGTCTTTCAAAGCCAACGTTGTGAAGGACCGACGTTGCCCGTTTGGCACCATCTTCGCTGCCATAGACTGGACTCTCTGCAGCCCCTGAAGAATGTATTGTGGTGCTCCTAGATACAAAGAGTTGAGTAGTCCAGCCTACTCCGCAAAATATTCCTCATTACAAGTGAGCGCGAGTCTTTGGGAAGTAGTGGAAGAATCTGTCGTAGCATGCGCATCAATGAAAGGCACACGCTGACAGTCTTGTTAGCCTGGGACTCAATTTGGAGATTATCGTCCACCAAGACTCCCAGGTTGCGTACTGTTTTGGCTGGAACCAGAGGCTCCTCATCAGGAGTGAGCCTGAATTCCAGAGGTAGATGTTGGGACATTCTGGTCGTGGGGCAGTATACCACCTCCGTTTTCCCTCCATTAAATTGCAAAGAGTTTCTCCTAAGCCATGCCTCAGTCTGGCGCATGCATTCCTGGAACGTATCCATAGATACTGCTGGTTTTCCCTCCAGGGAAAACACCAATTTAGTGTCGTCGGCGTAATTGACCAGGTCAATGCCAAAGGATTTAATAATGGGGAACAGGGGTTGTAAATAGATATTAAACAATATAGGACTAATCGCAGAGCCCTGCGGTACCCCATGATGTACTGGGGACTTTTCTGGAGGTGAAAGGTGTCATAGTCACCATCTGCTGTCTTCCCGATAAGTAGGATTGCAGCCATTGAAGGGCCCGTCCTGACACCCCTATCCTCTCCAGTCTTTCCACCAGTACTGCATGGCTCACCGTATCTAATGCGGCTGACATATCCAGTAATACTAGAATGGTATCATTCCCATTGTCAGCACGCATTCGTAGATTGTCTAATACGGTGGCCAAAGCAGCCTCGGTGACGTGACCTGGACGAAACCCAAATTGGTCCCTATCCAGTAGATGGTTGTCTTCCAGATAACATGAAAGACTTTTGCTGACTGCTTTTTCCAGGATTTTGATTGGGTATGGCAGAAGGGAAATAGGTCTAAAATTTCCTGGTGTCTTAAGAGTCTTAGGTGTTTATAAACATGATCAGTGAACTAAGAAGCAAGACATGTAAACCCTGTACATGGCCAGATTATTGTAGAGCAACATTATGGTCTATTGAATCAAACAACATATTTGAAATTTCTTTCATTAGTGATTTAAAAAAAAAAAAAAAAGGAATTTAGGTAAAATAATGTATTTCTTTAAGATCACAGTTTGAGCGGCGAAGCCATGTTTGGCCAGTTTTCCTGGTTTATTTTGTACAAATCGGTCCGTAAATGGGTATCTATATGTCTTTATTTATGTCAAAGCTTTGTTTTTAATTGCTTGTGCATTTTACTCATTTTTGTAATAGCGTGAACTCGACTGAAGATATTTGAGCGCTTTAAATGAGCATTAGTCATAATACACAAGGTCACTTTTATTTTTATAAAACTCTGAGATTAGGTGATTTGCCCAGAATTACCGGATGTAGGCCATCACCGAAACTCAAACTTGGGTCCCTGATTTCACGGTCGGCAGCTATGGCCATAATGCCACATCCTGGGTAGAGTGAGGGTGGCCAGGGTAGGACTGGTCTATGGGGCAGTGGCAGTGCCTGGAGGGCTGGTTTCACAGATCAGTGTGTGGGATTTTTTAGGGCTGTTTGTGGCTCTTTTTTGTGTCCGTTGAGCCGATTTTTACTGCTGGTTTTTCTGATATTGTTCCAAACATTGCCTGCTGCAAGTACAAATGCATGCAGTCTCCTATAACTTACAAAACACGTATAAAGCTTGTCTCTCTTTTTTTTTTAGCTATCAGATTTGCAAATGGGGGAACTTTCATTTAGTGCCGAGGATTGTTTTCTGTCCCACCCCAACCCGACCCTGAGAGTGGCGGATATAATCCTCATGAAAGTTCCGCTCGCTTTGGACTCGAGGTTCCAACAGGACCTCAAGTTGAACCAGAGCCAGGCTTCAGGCTCAGCCTGGCTCGAGCTTCCAGTGGCTCGCCCACCTCTACATGCACAGAGGATGAGTACATATTTGCCATTTGTAAGCGACTTAAGACATAGGCCTGCAAAGCGGTTGAGCCTGAAGCATGTAGTGGCCAACAACAACAACACACACACACTATAAGAACATTATGTATTTGAACACATTATATCTTAAATACAAAAAACATTGGCAGCCATTTGTACGACATTACATGGCTCTCACTTGATGAAACAGTTCTGCTGCAAAAAAAATAAAAAATGAAGGGGCTAATGAATTTTTAGTCAAAACCAATTAAATGATGCGGATTATAAAAAAAATGGCTTTACCATTACTCCGATATTAGAATGTGGTCAAAAATTCAGAATCTTGGCCATCACTGACATCATTTTCCACCACTTTGTGGCACTGCTCACACCATTAGGGACTTTTCCAAGAATTCTTCGCAAACTGGGAGTTACCAGCATTAATAGACTTGTCCAATATTGCACCTTTGCTGATAGCTTATTCCAATTATCTGGGACTTTTGCAAACGCATTGGTTATGAATAATACATCACCCTCCTTATTTCATTACCTCCGTAAGTGAAATTCTTACGAAATACAAACCACAGTCACTCCTCATTATACAGAAAAGATCTCCGGTTTAATGTTTGCCTGATAAATAGACTTATTTTTAAAAACATGGTACACAGAAAGGTCCTTAGGTGGAATATGCACTTTCGAACAGCGATTAGTGCCAGGGCGAGCTGGAAACCCAAAGCAGTGCAGAATCGGCCCTCGCCCTTCCAGCCTCCGGGAAACGCCCGATGCCCACTAGGGCTAGTCCGGCCCAAATTAGCGCAGTCTCTTAACACTTCGCTTCTGCATTCATCAACGAGCTCTTCCCTTCATCTTTTTCCTCTTCATAGCTTTCCATTCCCCTTCCTGGGTTGAAAGGCTGTTGAAGAGCTCCTTCACCTTCCTCTTCCTCTCAGCATCCCTGCAAAGGCAATCATTTTATTTAATTCCTATACATGGACAAAAACGCAAACCATTTTAAGACATCATCCTTTCTTATAGGAATAAACATATTAATGCCAACTGTGTTGCAGTGATGGCTTTGCATAGCATGCCATCTAGTGTTGGGTTCGGATGTTTGCACTTTGTTCTTGTTCGAAGAAGTTTTTTCCAGTCACAAGGTAGGCGACTCCTCCTTTCGGTGATAGTGCACATGGGCATCAACTCCATTGTTATATTGTTTGCCGCAGAGCGTGATCATTGAGTTAATAAGAATAGTAAGAGATGTCCATGTATATATGGATCTAAGTAAGATGTTACTGCAACAGGTATAGGAACCAGGGAAGGCAGGTGGGCGCATGTGAATCTACAGCTCTAACTGCCAAGAACAGATGCATACTGGGTAAGTAGCATATTCCATTCAAGGCATGTGAGCTGTAGATCACATGTTTTGCACAGACTATACAGCAGTTATCTCCCAAAGCGGTGGCTAACCCATAGCTGTTGCAGTTGTCTGAAATAGTATATGTAAAACTGCTTGGCTCACACTAGCTTGCTGTCTTGCTAACACATCTACACAATAGTGCTTTTGTGAATGTGTGAGGTGTAGACCATGTTGTAGCTTTGCAGATGTCATCTATAGGTATATTTCCTAAGAATGCCATAGAAGCCCCTAGATTGCATGTGGAGTGCACTCTAGGGAGAATTATCAAAATTCGTTTTGCTTTTGTGTAGCATGTCTGAATGCTTTTGACTATCCACCTTGCAATACCTGATTTTGATATAGGATTGACTTTATGTGGTGGAGCAAAAGCCACAAATAGCTGTTTTGTCTTACGGAAAGGTTTTGTCCTTTCTATATAGTAAAGTAGTGTTCTTTTCACATCCAATGTGTGTAAAGCACGTTCTGCCACAGAATCTGGTTGAGGGAAGAACACAGGCAACTCATTAGATTGGTTGATATGGAAAAATGACCTTAGGTAGGATTTTAGGGTTGGTCCGAAGAACCACTTTGTTTTGGTGTATTAGTAAAAATGGTTCTTCTGTTAGTGCCTGAATCTCACCTACTCTCCTCAGTGATGCGATAGCTATGAGGAAAGCTACCTTCCAAGTGAGAAATTGCAGCTCATATCTATGCAATGGCTCAAAAGGTGGACCAATTATTCTGGTGAGGACAATGTTGAGATTCCACACAGGAGCAGGTGGAAGTCTTGGGGGAAGGATTCTTTTAAGTCCCTCCATAAATGCTTTAATAATAGGCACTCTGAAGAGACAGAAGTTGTCTGATCTGTAGTTATGCAGCTATTGCACCAAGATGTAAGCGTATGGATGTGAACGCTAAATTGGAAAGCTCCAGATGTAACAGATAGCAAATGATGTTTTGAGCTGAAACATTAAGCGGGTTTATTATTATTACAGGAGACCACAAACCGCTTCCACTTTGCTGCATAGCATGCTCTTGTGGTAGGACGTCTAGCCTCTTTGATAATGTTCATGCAGTCTGGTGGGAGATTAAGGTAGCCAAACTAAGATTTCAGGTGCCAGATCGAAAGGTTGAGATGACTGGGATCTGGATGTCTTATCTCTCCATGGCTCTGAGTGAGGAGATTGGGAGTGAGATGCAGTTTTTGGTGAGGAACTACTGAGAGCTCCAACAGGGTTGTGAACCAGGGTTGATGAGCCATGTGGGAGCAACTAGGATTAGAGTCAGGGACGCCTGTCTTAGCTTCCGAACCACTGATGGAATGAGTGGGAGAGGCGGAAAAGCGTAGGCAAATATCCCTGACCAATTCATCCACAGTGCATTGCCTCAATGGGTGTGAATACCGGGATGCAAAGCAGATATAGGTCTGGAAACCCCGCCTTTTGAAAGAATGGGAGAACATGAGGGTGGAGTTTCCATTCGTGGATCTGTTGTCTTTGACTGAGCAGATCAGCAAACTGATTGTTTACTCCTGGAAGGTGGGTGCAAGGAGATACATTTTGTGATTTATAGGCCATTTCCAGATGGTCTGTGCTAGGTGTGACAGCTGGAGAGTGTCCCTCCAATGTTTTTGTATGTAGTGCATTGCTGTCATGTTGTCTGTATGAATCAGGACAGCTTTGCCTACTAGATGAACTTGAAAAGCTTTGAGCGCTAGAAACATTGCTAGCAGCTCTAGATGATTTATATGAAGCTGCTTTTGCTGCAGGCTCCACATGCCCTGAATTGTATACGTCTGGAGAGGAGCTTCCCAACCAGTGAGCAATGAGTCTGCTTTTAGCACTATCTGTGGGACCGGATCGATGAAGGGTCGATAAAGGGCTGCCCTTTTGAAAGGTTTTGCGCATTCCACCACTGCAGAGAGCGATGGGTGTGGCAGTCTACCAACACTAGATCTGATAACAGACCCTGAGCCTGGTTTCACCGACGTGCTAAGTAATACTGGAGGAGACGCATTTAAAGTCTTGCGTAAGGGACTATCAGGATGCAAGACACCATCATCCCTAGCAACTGCATGAACACTCGAGCTGGCAATGAGTCTTGAGGCTGAAACTGACAGAGTAGAGTCTGCATGTTGCAGATTTTGGCTGCATTGGGGTAGGCCAGAGCTTTTTGCGTATCTATCGTGGCTCCCAGATACACCTGTGTTTTGGATGGTTGGAGATGGGACTTGGACAGATTCACTGTGAATCCAAGTACGTGGAGCAACTGCACTGTTTTGTGAGTGTGACGAACATCTTTGCTGCTAGCTGGCTTTATAAGCCAGTCGCCTAAGTATGGGCAGACATGAATGCATTTTCTTCGTGGATGAGCTGCAACTACTGCTAGACATTTGGTGAAAACCCTGGGTGCGGTAGTTACTCCAAATGGGAGTACGCTGAACTGATAATGCTGGCCTGCTACTACAAACCTGAGGTATTTTGGTGAGCAGGGTGTATTGGGATAGGGAAATAGGTGTACTTTAAGTCCAGAGTGGACAGAAAGGCGCCTCGAAGGAGAAGGAGCACTTGTTGGAGTGTCACCATGTGAAAGTGGTCTGGTAATCTATAGATTTAGTTCTCGGAGGTCTAGTATAGGCCTGAGAGAGCAGTCCTTCTTGGGAATTAAGATGTACAGGGAGTATACTCCGGCCCCATGATATTGTAATGGGACTGGTTCTATAACACCTTTTTCTAACAGAGAGAGAACTTCTTGCTTCAGAAGGGTGAGATGCTCTTGTGACATTGCGTGTGATCTTGGGAGAATGTTTGGGGGAGAGTCTGTAAGTTCCAGGCAGTAACCATATCGGATCATTCTTAGAACCCATTTGTCTGAGGTGAATTTGCTACAGACAGGGAGAAATTGGGAGAGACGTCCCCCAACAGGAGTGGAATGATGGGGGGTAGCGAAAGGAAGTCAATGCTTGTTGGGGTAGAGGATTGCGCATCGAAGGACACCCAAGAAACGGTGCCGAACCGGAGGGCATCAATTCACATCCAAACCCGAATCAATCTAACAATTGAGTTGATACCCAAGCGCACTATCACCGAAAAGAGGCGTCGCCTACATCGTGACACAAAAAGACTTCCTTGAACAAAAACAAAGTGCAAACATATGGAACCAACACTAGATGGCAGGCTATGCAAAGCATGTGACCTACCGCTCACATGCCTCGAACCTACCTTTTCGACAATATAGTAACCACAGTCACTTAAACTATGAACTACTCAACCACTCTTAAAAACTTGGCTTTTCTCTAACTAGGTTAGGTCTCTCTTTTTCCATTGATCACAGATACTGCCAAGATGCCTCCAGGTATATGTTGCGCTTTACAAACTTGCTCAATATCAATATTAATGAACGAAATCCCATTACCTTTCCATGACTTCTGAAATTTGCTGTCTAGCTAGGAACTGACTGTCTTTCCGGATTTCTCGCACAGCTCCTTTAAATTCACGTTTGTGTTTGTGAATCAATCTCTTCCTTTCACGCTCTTCTCGGCTGCTTCCTTGTTTTTTAGTGAAGTCTAGGCTGAAATGACAGCAACAGAGTAAACAAGAAGATTAAACAATGGCAAAGCAGAACCAGATGTCAACTTACGTCAACCTGAGGCATAGTCTGGCAAGGTGGTCACAGTAGAGCATTTTAGCTGCAGCTTTAACATCACAGTAGCCATTTTTGGTACATTACAAATATTTCTGATGGGTAATGTGGAACCAACTATAGTAAGGATACTCACTAAATACAGATTAGTAGAGAATGCTGAATACTTAGGAATGCAATGACCACATTAAACAATTACACAACCATAGGCATAAAGGCTAGGAAGGGGTTCATGACTTCTGTACTTTGCACCCAAAATCTTTACTTTCACTAAGAAAAAGTAAAATTAATATTGCACTACTCTGCAACAGGTTACAATTAGGGGCCAACTGTACAGTGGCGGAGACTGTACACTAGTTAGTGCTCCGTATTTCAACAGATGAAATGGGGCAATGTGCAACAGAGTGAACTGGTGAGCATATACTTTATTCCTAGCTCTGATTCTCCACAATATTAGACAGCGGAGCCCTATCTCCGCTACAAGACAAGTATTACACAGTATATACCCCACTATCCCTCAGCACCTTATCGCTCACACTGCTCTGTGTTGTATGTAATATTCCTTAAGTCTGAAAGCAATCCTCGGCAAGAGGGCTCCTACCACCTGACATGGAGAACCTCTTCCTATTTGGCAAGGGGAAGGCACAGAAGTGTTGAAACTGATGAGCTGCTTTGACCTTGATCGGTTTGTAGTGCTTCTCAGACCCCTCAAAAGCACGTTTTATCAGTTTCAATAGCTGTGGGTTGACATGCCTCCATGCGGACTGAAGAATACAAGGTGGTGATGGATGGAATGTTTGGATTAATATCAGCCACTGGTAAATACTTAGGCCGCGTCCCAGTACATCGTAATTTTGCACACCATGCTACCTCAAGTTGACTTCAGCCAATGCAAATCAGTCTTCACCCAGCTCCAGTGGGAACAGTCCAGCCCGAACTGCCAGGCTAGGCCCTCCCTGACCAGCAACACAAGCCTCCCAAGACCAGTCGGGTGTAGCTTGGTTCCAGTGACACAGTGAGCACAGGATCTAGGTCAGGGCATACCCGTCGCACATGTTGTTTGCATTCTTGTTCTAGGGGGCCCTGGTCTGGCAATTCAGGCTGGACTATTACCATTGGAGCAGGGTCAAGACTGATTTGCATATCAGTGGGTCCAAAATGAGATTCATGATGTGCAAAATAGCGATGGGCTCGGATGTGGCAGGAGTAATTAGCAGTGACTGAGATTAATTCAAGCATTCCATCCATCCCTTTTTTGTGCACTTCAGTGCCTCCATGTGGATGCATTTGCACCGGTCATTTCAATCTAAACACAATTGTGTCGAAATGCAAAGCAAAGGTTGGCAGGTTTTACTGTGAGGTTACTTACACTTCCATTATTTTCGGTGTATACAGTTTCAAAGGAACTGGTTTCTTCTTTTCAAACACTAATGCATCGTTACATTTGTCTTTGCTTTGTATCTCTTGCAGAACATCCTGTATGGAATTCTGAAAAGGTAAACAATCACATAAATAAACAATTAAAAAAAAGATTTACATAAAAACGCTGAGGAAATGTTTCAACCACCCACTCTTAACTGGAATGATGATTGTAGTTGTAGATGTACTAGATGGGGGCTGAAGGGGGATTTTACATTTCTTCACAAATAACTTAATTTTAACAGTTATTTTCCCCCGAAAGGAAAAGTAGGTATGTACTGGCATTATTAGACTGCTCTATCTTAGTTCATTTCCTCAAGAACTGGACTGACTGACGTAACTTCCAGTGCTCCGTTGCTTCCCATCTAGGGTCGCACTACACAGGTACCAAAACCTATATGGTCCCAGAATAATCATTTACCTGGGGTTTATTAAAGAGGCAAAGAACTATTCCCCTTGGAGCAACAATAAATTCTGTTCCAATATATGTAAGTCTAGTAGGTGAAAAAGAGCTTTGTGGTTCGATGGGATTAACCAACAGCAAGACGGGTTAATGTGGTAGAGACACTGAACCTCACTGGCTCAACTAATAGGATTCACATAAGCTAACCATGCTATGTGCAACACATACTTACTTTTTTAAGTTAGCTGGCCTCTTGACCCCAAACTTTCCAACTATAGATTCTAAATAAAAAATATGTTCAGGGTCATATAGACGTAAGGATAAACATCTGCTGTCTCAAGATGCTTCTTATTGAGTGCAACCAGTCTATTCAGCATCACTGATTTCTGATCGTTATTTCACTGCAACATTTCACTTTGTCTGTCCTAAGCTTTGATGCAACAGAAGTGTAGTCACTATACGTTCTAGGAAGCCCGAGAATACCTTGCTTGTCTGCATATATTCCAATACAAATGTGGGTATATGAATCTCTCCCAACAGTCGGATGCAAATCCAGAATCGTGGGACAGATGCTTATACTGTTCCCATTTTGTATTGTACTAGCATTTACATAGCGCTACATACCCCTCTGAGTCACTGAGGTGCTTTGGTGGACGGCTATTCCGTAGATTGTGCTTGGCTGGACAGATGTGGCTTCTTGTTGTGGCCTCTTTGGGAAGTTTTTCAGTTTTGTGTGAAGCCCAAAACTGTGCTCTTATTGTGTCGTGTAGTCAAGCGAAAAAAGAAATGCATGAACCAAGGATATGTGAATGCGGATGTGGCCAATGGGGGGGGGGGGGCTATTTTAGTGTCAGGTGACTGCGCCTATGCTTCGGTGGAGACAGAAAAACTGAGATATCTCTGCACATGCGGTTGTGCCTACCACCCTAACCATCATTGTTTGGATAACTATCTTTACCCCCTCGAGATGTGACATCTGGAACAGATCAAGAGCCTTCTTGATAAGGCAAGACTAAAATACACTTCACCCATCTTTACTCCTTAATTCTCCAGTTTAATCAGCTTCTGCAGGAATTAAATTAAGTAAATGTACAGCCAAGAAGAATGGGAATTAGCCCTGAATGTATCACTATTACCATGATTTTAATACCAAAAAGGTACGAGTGACACGTAATCAAAGATATCTTGCACAAGGAAGACCTTTAACAGTACACAAGTGACAAAAGAAATTGCTTCGTTTTGGGAATACCATTAAAACGTTGAAAAGTGACCTGAAGCAGTCAGAGGAAGAGTTTATTCTCCACACCCGTTCTAGGCCTCTCATCAGACCACAGTAATACAAAGTAATGTTGAAATTGCATCACTTGCAGCTTGGCGTTGCTATTTACGAGCCTCGGTGATCAATGCATCTCTCCTGCATTCCTAATCTTTCAACAGAACATGTGTTTGGTAACCAACACCTGCTGGTGTGCTCTAGTGTGACACAGGTCAAGGAGTATTTTGTTAATGCTCTGGAAAGCAAGAAAAACCCAGGAATCCGCATACCTGACATTTTTCTCTCTTATCAGTATTAATCCAGTTTGCAACTCGTGGGTGGGTGGTGGGGGGAGACGGTAATTTCACATTCACTTCGTTGCTAATAATCTATTGGATGCATCCAGAAGTCTTGGGTCATAGACACTTGCGAGAACGGTCAGCAGAATCAATGAATGCACTGGGTTTTCCCAAAATCTCTGTAGAGGTTTAAAGTCTTGGGCAAACGCACAAATCATCTTTTAATTGCAGAGATGGTACAGCCTCTTCTCTTGGGCTTCAATATACTATACTGTGA
Organism: Lissotriton vulgaris; assembly: GCF_964263255.1. Lineage (NCBI taxonomy): Eukaryota > Metazoa > Chordata > Amphibia > Caudata > Salamandridae > Lissotriton > Lissotriton vulgaris. Next base: position 182,582,775 of record NC_141690.1, on the reverse strand, counting down.
CCAGGAATATAATGGTATTCCCCAAGGTTTCCACGTCTTGCCACCATTTTGGGAAGTAAGAACTGGTGCAGTGCCAAAGTTGCCATCCTCAGTTGGGAGGGTGGATCAGAAGTTCAACTGTCCCACGTAAAACGGTCACATTCTCAACCAATGCAAAATATTTTAAGACACAAGGCTGGAGACACTGCTCTCTCATAAGCTTAACACCAGCATCCTGTGCCCTAGGATAGAGTGGCCGTTGTCTCCAGTGCCATGCCATCATCTAGACGAAGAGGCAAGGTCGTCCAAAAATTCTCAAACATTCAGCATGGGCGAGCTCTTCCACCGGCCCATATTGCCCGGCTCCTGGTCCCTGAAGGCTGATCCTTCCTTGCCCAGTGGGACTCAAAGAGGGAAAGCCATTTTGACAATTTTCTTAACCACTACCCCATGTCCAGTCTCCACTATCCTTCAAAGCTGCTCTTGATGGTGCATATTGACGGAGCAGGGTTTTTGCCAAATAAAATTTCATCAGATTGAAATCTCCTGTGGTAAACTACGAATCAAAACACGTGTAAAACTAGCTGAGCAAGACTAAAGGGGAAAGATGAAAACTGTGCAAGCGCGTGCTGGGGGTGTTCGAGTAGGCTGCAAATCCACACGACTAATGGAGAAAATAAGTCAAAAGTCAAGAGTTTATTTTTCACTAATAGAAAATAAATCTGCAGCACGTAAAAGAAAACAAGTAAACGCATTCAAAGAGCGTTTAATAGTGGTGTTTTACAAAATAATAAATAATACATGTATTTGTCTTTCTTAGAAGTGTAGTCTGGCGCTCTGCAGAAAAGGCCCAAGAAACATTTAAGAGTTAACATGGCATATTAGAAATGTAGAGAAGAGAAAATGAACGCTGTGATCTGTCCTTCGCAAGTTCCTGATGATGGCAAAGGTTGAGCAGAGAAGGAAGCGATACAAAAGAAGTGGAACTTTCTTGCTGAGCAGAGCATGGGGACATTTGTTATAATAAAAAGTTACATGAGTGAGTTGGAGAGACGTACAAATATGGAAGCTGGATACTAGAGTTTCCTATGGTGGACGTGATTACAGTGTGCGAAGATAGAATAGGACATAATGAAGTTAGGCGTATCGAGAGTGGTATGATTGAACACCCCCTGTTTTTGACCAATCACAAAGTATGAATTATGTGAGATCACACAATGAGGGTTGGACATTTAGTGAATTTGGGGTATAATTAACAGTACTGAGGGGTGGGGTTGGGTAAGCGTTTTTACTTATTATGCGAGAGGAGAGATATGTGTTGCGGTTTCCGAAATCCTTTTGGCCTGGCTGCTGTTCTGCTGATCCTGACTCTTTAACTTTGCTCCTCAACTCTTCTTGAGGTGCCTAACTTAGTCTCATGGCCAGAGGGTAGCTTTTCAGTTTCCTAGAAACCTTGTATGACCGGTTAGTATGATATTCTGAATTTGCAAAGGTCTTTATCCTTTTGTCTCTACACCTATCCACTCATTGTGCAGACATTTGAGATGTACAATTGCTATTATTTTACTGATGTTTCTCTTGAGTGGTAATCTATGATTCAAGCTGTATTGTACTTGATGGGCAATCACATTATTTTAGATAAAGCATTATTAACTCATAAATGAGTTTGTCTTTATTAGTATTATTGATTTGGTCATATGAAGAGAGCATTCTATATTGTTATTTTGGAGATTCAGATATTATTTTGCCAAACCATGATTAACTGAAAAAAGATTTCATTGCCAAAGAAAAAGGATAAACTATGATGAACCAATTGGTAAGATTGGTTTAAACTCACCCAGCGTGAATGTAACTGTAAGGTATTGATTTGGGCCCAGATGATAAAAATTATTAGTTCCTGAAACGCTGGATCAGTTTCACAGAACTAAATAATTAAAAAGATCACTTCCAGAAATAGACAATGGGTGGGTGCGGAGCACACGTAATGTAACCTTATCATTGTACATTATAGTGGAAAAGACACTACAACTGTGGGTTCATGCTTCTGGAGTTCCTCACCAAGGAACGAGTCAGAAATCATGCAACATTTCTCAGCTAGACATGCTTGGAATCTCTTCACACTTACGATTTATTTCCTTCCCTTTTACCTCCAATAGTATTGCAAGTCTATCACAGTTCTCATTATTATTATTATATATTTCACACATTTACCTACCACAGTTGGTCTAATTTGTACTTCTGAGGAAAGGCTGCATTGTGCAATGTCAATTATTAGCATGGCGTGCTTTTTTGTATTCTGTATAGAGCGGTTACAGTGGATACACCTCTAAACAGAGGTGGCCGGCTCAGGTAAGCGCGATGGGGCGGGGTAGGAGGTGGGGGAAGGTTGACTGACGACGGAATAGGTATAAACAAATAAATAAAACCAATTCCGTCATCTGTCGACACTCTCCGCCCTCCCAGGTCCCACTCCACTAAACCGCCGCACTGCGCTTATCAGCACCGCCCACGAGTGCCTGTAAAACAGTTTATAAATTTTTACCTTCAACTGGTTCGGTAACTCAGCAGACTGTAGTTTGTTAGTGAGGAGGGAGTTAATGGGCTGAAATATCTCCTTGAAGGCTGGCAACTCTCCATACAGACTAACACACCTCTGCACCAGATCCAAGCACATTGCTGTGCATGACAATCTATGAAGAGAATAACGTAATTATATTATGCTAATAATAACATGAAGATAGTGTACATTAAGATCTAAGAAGAACAGAATTAACTATACATAAAATACATATTAGTCATTCTAAATTATGGTTCGCACGACACTTAAAACGCAAACGCCACTACCTACATTTACTATATCCCGCTCAAACACATTTAGCTAATGCTGCATTGTATATACAAGAAAGTTAATTTGACCGACCCTTTTGTAGGGCTCCCAATACAGGAGAGTCCTATCCAGCACATTAAAAAATACAACCACTCATTTCCACATGATTTCTCCTGCAATAAGAAAATTATTTATTACAGTAACACTATTTCGGATCTCTAATTTCAGTGAAGCCACATTAACGTAATATATTTGATACAGTCAGACCAGAGGACCATAGCTAATTTTTGATGAAAATAAATGGCTAATGCAAAAATAACAATTAATGGACAGAATGCTGAACAATGTCACGCATTCACTCAGTACAGAGATCTGGGCCTACAGCCATCATTATTTGGCTCACCATGCCATTCCTGTTTAGACCCAGCCATATGCAAATCAGTCTTGACCATGCGCCCAATGAGAACAGCCCATCCCATACTGCCAGGCCAGGCCCTTCCATAAATGGCTAATACAGATGCATAAACCAAACCTTTACCCACAGCCAGAATCCATTTGCAAGCACACTTACTGTTTTCAAATCCTTTTAACTTTGCTTATTCTTTACAAAAACAAATAAACAGTTTGTCGACAGGGACTTGTGGAGTAAGTGGAAATAAGGACACAGAAAGTCTCTATGGTGATTTGCTTACTAGGTCTAGACTCCTGCCTTGTTCTAGATGTATGCATGAGGTTTTGTAGAATCCCAAGAGTCAGACGGGGAAGACAGCACTATGATTCCCACAGGCATAGTAGAAAATACTCTAAAAGGAGAGGATATTACCCTTAAAGAGGATTAACAGCTTTAAACTTAACATGTGGACTGCACTTTCATGATGTGAAAAGCTACAATCCATGTTGAGCAACTTGGAAGAAAGCAGTATTGTGGTATGGCCAAGTGATGGGGAATACACAGTTTATGTTAACGCCTTGTTTCCTCCTCAAGGTTCTTATTAGCCACTGCATCCCCACTTCGGCTTTCTGAAAGCATGCGATGGGTCGGTTTTCATCATAATGTAAGTAAAATTTGGGGGCAGGTCAATACAGGGCCCCTGTCACCACTCACACCACTTAAGTTTGGTGCAGGAGGGGAGCAGCAGCAATCGGACCTTAGACATGGCCCTGGGCCTACCCCCACCACACTGACCTACGGGCAACAAGTCACTCATCCACAGTCTATACCGTTATAGCTGACACACACACTAATAGTACAAATCATAGAACCCAGGTACAACCCAAGCCTCTAGTCCCACCAGTGCTCACAATGAAGTTTGGCCCCTGCTCAAACTACCCATCACATTATGATTTGAGCAGGGGGACCACAGGCAAGCACTCCCCACCACTGAACATGCCCGATCAGAGCTAGATGGCACAATACCAACTCTTGCCTATTGCCAGTATAAATGTGGGCAGATTGCCTTCAAACATGGCGTCTTAACCCACCCTACAACAACACTTCAGACATCTGAGACCCTCAGTAATGACCTTTGCCGAACCCTATGGAGAAATTGTGTCTTGCAGCTGTCAATACTGGAGCAGTATGTGCAACTCTTCTACATTTCTACTGCCCTTAGGTGTACCTTATGTTAGTTTGATTGAAACATGCACTGCTTCGGACTAGGCTGTACCTCTTTGCATGTGGGAGTATCTTGCCCCGTCACATTTAGTAATGTGTCTGTTTCACCGGGGTGAGTGGCGAGTAAATTGATATTGCACAGAACCCCATTCTTCATGGCCATTTCTTGAAAGAGGACCTATTCAAACTCCCCTAAATGCTTTAGCCTTTTTGCAATATTGGAGTATAAGAAAATATTAGAAGCCGACATCACTTGAGCTAGTCCAACATGATTTTTTATAGATGAAGGTTGAAAATCACTGTTTTAAGACTATTTTAGTCTGCCAATGTTCAGCTTATTTGTCAGCCTCCCAAGAGGTATCCGCAATACTTGATGGACACCAATTCTCTTCTTGGTCTCCAACACAGCTCGAATATGCATCTAAGGACAGTGTGAGCCCTACAATATCTTCTATCCCATCTATCCCACCAGAACATGAAGTTAAACCGTATGAAGCTAGCCATTATTTTCTGGTGAACCAATGCGATAAAACAGTAAGACGTGGAATACCAGTGGGACTATATAGAGCAATCTGGTGGAAACACTGTCACCGTGCCCAGGTTCTCTCTGATATTGGTGGCTTAATCCACCAACATCATAGATGAAGCAATGGCCAATCACAGGCTCCCTTTCAGTCCTTGTCATGAGCGGCTTGGATTTACTTACCATTGTGAAGAATAGCCACTCAACAAATACTTATGCATTCAACAGATCGGTGTCAGAAGTTTCCAGAGCTAACAACTAGGCAAGTACCTCTAAAATTGTGATCAACCTCTTCAAATATTTCCTGGGAAATAATAGTCAGTGCCAGATTTTTCTCAACATGTCGGTTGCAATGCAATACGCACCCATTCACATAATTGTTGTGGAAGCCAACACCAATCACAGACCTCCCTCGCACTGTCTACAAGAAAGCACTTTATGGACCACAGTGATATTATCTCTGAAAGCTTGGAGCTTCTGTGACACTGGGGCCTCATTACACTGCTTCACCTAAGGACCTAGCAGCACAACACCTTTTCAAGACCTTTTATGTCAGGCCACTTTTTGGTACTATTTTGCAGCTAGAACTCTGGGTCGGTGCAGTGTACCTAACTGATGTGAACAGAGAAAAAGGTTTCCTTTAGTGGGAATTCAAACAACGTTTCAGGCAAAAGCAGATACAGCACTTTCCACTTAGTAGTCAGAACTGTCCTGAAAGGGAAACTTTAGAATACATGTTTATTTAGGAAGTTGGATGTGATTTCAAAAGTACTCATATTCAAAGTACTTCACGTTATTTTAATTACACAACGTTTTTCAGATACCTGAAATGGTTCCGCTCTGTTTCACTACTTTCCGTTGCTTCAGTTACTGCATGGAGGGGTACCTTCTTTTTTTCCCATGTTTCAATATCTTGCTTACTGGATACTAGAAGCATTTCTGCATTTTTTCCCTGTGGTCTAAACGGATGAACCAGGGTATATCCTAAAATAAAAGATATGTTTTTGCAATCAATAGTATATGCCCACATTCATACCTTTAAAATGGTTTTCATTCGGAGAACACTAACCATTTCATTTCTTTTCATATGCTATTTTATTTGTTCCTTAGTTACACAACAACTAAACAATGCAAGCTCAAACCTTAATACAGACACTCTAAAAACAATGTATTAATAGTAAAAAAAAACATAAAAAAATATAGCTTTGGAAAAGAGATTAAATAAATTCCCGGCAAACCTGCATATACCAATGAAAATCTACAAACATATTTCAGATGGTTCATAAGGTCTTTGAATTCAGTATTTCCCTTTTGATAAGAATAGATCAGTGTGCATGAAGGGTAGGAGCAAAGACTTTAACCTGGACTTCCAATAAAGGCCCTAAAATCCATGCCATGAGGCTTTCTGTTCTTTTTGTAGGTTTCTTTTTGACAGCCGGGTACTGAAGAACTGAAATGTGTTAATAGACTTGGACCAGCATATCATGACCAAGACAGTCCATGCTTATGCCAACTCTTACTTTTAATTTGCATATGTGCTTGTATGGGTTTTTAATTCTTTTTAAAACTCTTTTTTATTAAAAACATGCTTATCGTACAAAATTTACAGTCAAGATATGGCGAATATCAAGCTGCATATAAGGCAGTTGAGAAATTGTAATATCCCAAAGTATTGATCACAATCAGTAAGGTCACTTTCACGGCCCATTACACATTAAATGGTGGTCGTCCGTCTCCCATCCAGCGTACAAAATCGTCAGTCCCCCTGGATCAGGATTCCTGCACATCCATATCCCCTGTAGTCTTGTAGGCTCCCCACACCTTTTTCCATTTCTTGGGACAGCCCCTGCTTTGATAGACCCCCTTCCCTTCCTATGGCACCAATCTAGTTCAGACTTCCTGTCCGTTAGATCTGGACAGATCCGTACTTATCCACGTTCTCGCTAAGTTCCGTTTGGCCACCCCGCAGCCAGCAACAGCCAGATTGTCTGATATTTAGGCGAGCATTTCTATGTAGTACTACTATTGTGGCAGTCTGCTGGTCTTTCGCCAGACATTCCACTTCTCGCACCCCCCAAACTATGGGTAGCAAATGTGGGGCCACCTTGTCCACCATGTCTTTGTATAATTCTACTGGGAGGCAGTTAGGCCCCACTGCCTTCCCCAACTGCAAGTCCTGCAGCGCAGCTGCAAGAACCTTCTTGGTCAGGTCAGCTTCCACCACCTCCCTCTCCTCACTAGTGAGCGTTTCTAGAGTCAGGTCCCCCAAGAGATCCACACACTAGGGGCAGACCTGGATGTGGTGGACTTGTAATGATCCGCATGATAGCGAACGTGTCCGCATTGGATGAACTGATTGTTTGGAATGTACAGTCTCGGTCTCTTTTTTCAAGCAAGGCTAACAATGTATTGGCCTTGACCCCAATATCATATAACCGGTGTTGTGCCGGCAACGCATAGCTTCTTGTCTTGTGTTACGCCAGAGCCCTAAGGTCCTGCTGCCCGAGACGCAACTGATGTTTGAGTTCCACAGTTCCTTCACCCAACACTTTAGCTTCCAGTTCTGCAATATCTTTCTGGATAGCAGAGGAGACGAGTCAGAGTTCTTTCTTAGCACCCCCTATCAGTGACTGTGCTTAACCCTGTGTAACGGTCTTAAATGCGTCCCAAAGGATGCATACAGAGCGTTCCAGCAAAACACGTCTCTGCTCCATCTCTGAGCTTCTCTTTGAGACTCCTATCATTTAAGTGACATAGGTCTATCTTTGGGGACACCACAAACTCCCTATTGGATCCCTCCAATATAACCCTGACCGGGAAGCGGTCTGAAATGCCCCTCACATAAGGCGCCGCTGCCTGAAAGCTGCATGTGCTCGTGTAGTGCGTGCAGATTTAATTAAGACGGGAGAATCTTTCATTTGATGAAGAGAAGTATGTGTATTGTTTCTGTTGCAGGTGGTGTAGCCTTCAAAGGTCCACTATCCCCAACACCTCCAAGAAAGGCAGCTGTAGTCTCCTTATCTAACCCTGGTTCCCCAAGACCCAAATCCCTTTAGGCAGGATGGCAATTACTTCCGGTAATGTGACCACGTGGACACATGGTTGAATCTATAAGGAGCAGATGTTGAGGATGCAGACTTCCCATGTTCCCGATTGCAACATTGCGACCATGGGGGTCTTGCCACGTGCGCTGTATTATGAGAGGTACCGACTGCTTAAGCAGGATTCCCACCCCTGGGAGTCCGTGGTATATCCCACATGTGACACTAGTGTGTAGTTCAACCAAACAAAGGCCCTGTATTGATTCCCCCGAAGATCTGTCTCGTGGAGTAAGACTCGGTCTGGGGTATGCCTGCGTAGATGCTGAAGCACTAGCATTTTCTTGTTGCTCAGACAATTGTGTTCCACGTCAAAATGCTTAGCTCATCCTTTATGTAATCATCCATGGGTACAATGTCTACCTGCCCATGGACTTCCACCCCACCGCTCCACAGTCGGTCCTGGGTTAGCTACCCCAAGGTTTGTTCCTTTAAACTGTCCCATTGATCTATGTGCTTGTATTGTTGAGTTTGAGTCTTGAACCAGCTGGTTTATATACAAACTTCAATATCAGCTGAAAAAAACAAGAATTACTTGTTATCACCCCCATCTAGTGCTTCCTACTTGTAAGCTAAGGCAGGTGAAAACCTTCGTGGTCTTGACCTAGATTACTACACAGGGACTTCTAGTGACTCAAGAGCCAAGATCCCGGGGCCGTCCGAAACAAGCCCACTCATTAAGTCCCCAGCACTGCAGCGGAATTTGTGCAGTGCCAAGGGGTTAAGCTATCTCCTACTGGCTTGGTGGCAAGTCACTCAGGCATTGAGTGGGTAAACCTATGGTCTACATCAACAGACTCAAGCAGGAGACAATGTTTTTTCACTGTTGTCCCTCAGAATGGGCAATGGAGGTGTAGTTTATGTTTATAGGAATACCAGGGGGAAAGCAGCAGAACTCAGGCTGTGCATCAATGATAAATGCATTTTTCTCTGCTTGCTGGTGTCCATATGGTGTGAATGAATGAAGGTACTTTTAGAGTGCATACTGAATTTGGGCAGAGATGTTCCGTGGAGAAGAATGCAGAGAAGTAGCAAAAGTCCGACTCAGCAAGAATGGAACTGAAAAGCCAAGTCTTACGGGTTTTAAGGAAGGATAGTTGATCACAAATGGTTCTCAGAAGTCAGAAGGAGGGAGTTTCAACTTTATTCAGTGAGGTAAGAGAAGAAATGACCCCTCATCTGGCACGATGATCAGGTTCTCCAAGAATGGATAGGTTCTAATCTTGGTGGATATACTCAGCCTTTCATCCCTTTTAGGTTACTAAAATTAGTTTAAAAAATTGTTGCTTAATTATATTAACAAACATCAGTACTTCAGTGGCAAGATGCCACAAGGGGTGAATATTTTCGAATAGATGAGTAACGTTTTGTTATATTGCATGGGGAGAACCAGATATATGGTGTTTACACAGCACAGCCTGGACAACATGAGAGCAGGAGTTTCTTCTACTGGAAGAAACAATGGAGAATTTTCAGGAGTGGATGCAAGACTAGATGGCATTTGGAGGTGGGCTTTGAGAACTGAGGCTTAAAGGTTACCTGGTCATCAAAAGTTTTGCCTACATTTCTAACCAGTGAATCCAGAACCAGAGATCTGATTTCTGGTTTTAAAATCTGTAATGGTGGCTTGGGCTCCAGTCTTTCACTCAGGAGCATTTACCCACATCCACAGGCTCACTTTCATCATCACCTCTCATCCACACTTCTGCTTGAAAATGCCTACTGCCACTGCATCACACTTACCAATGAGGTTGCAATCTTACTCTTGTCTTAGCTTCTTACACCTCTGATTAGCCTTTCATTTTTCACATTTGAGACTCTGCATCACCTGCATGCCACTGCCCTGCTAGTCACACCTCTCTACAGCACACTGTAGCTTTCCCTCTAGTAATGTCCTGTGCTTCCTTCCTCTGTGGTTTCCTGTATCTTCTGCATGCCTGGGTTTAAGTGAGTTTCACATGAACCATGTACAATACACTAGTGGGTGTTGTACTCTGGTCTTAGTGTAGGTTTATGCTCACCATGTTAGCTGCTGATGGGTGTATTTCACCGTGGCTGGCCTGTACATGCTTCATAGTCATGGCTGGAGTAAGCAGGTACTGGGATGTGTTTGGCTTTGTGAAGCTGGTGCTGTTCATTGACTCACGATTTGGATTTGAAGACTCCTTATGGTTTTGTGAGCTGGTTCAGTTTCACTTTTGTTTACCTTGCACTAGGCTCGCAGATGGATGTTATGCTCTATGGCGTGAGGTAAACATTGCAGTTGAAGGCTATTAGCTTCTTGGATCTAGTGGCTGCGTGCTAGTGAACAGTATGCTAGTATTTTGAACAGTACATTGTGTTGTGAGCAGGGCTAAATACTTGATCATAAGATGGCTAGGGGGCAAAGAGCTAGTACCACTTTTATCATTGACAGTTCTAAATATCATTTGTTGCTGGAGTACAGCTTTCGCAATGTGGCAAAACATTTAGGTTGGACTTCCCGATAACAACACCCATCCCAGATAGTACATTAAAATTATTCATTCTCAGCATACCAATCACTATAACACTCGCATCAAACTGCACACAGGTCCCGATATACAGCTGATGTGCTCTGCTCAAGCAAGCTGATGGATTCTACCATGTATCTGAGCAGAAACAACGACACAGGGTCGTGACTCCTAACCAGTAAGGCTGAACCCAAGACTATTAAACAACGAAACAAATGGCAATTCCAGATATTGCTTGATCAATTTTAGATTTAACCTATATGAGAAAAACATAAAGGTCCGTTTTTTGATTTGCGTCACTAGTTCATTTATTTATTTGAACACTAGTGAAAAAATTTGTTTTCATTAGTAACCAACTTTTAGTGTATATACAAAAGACAAATACAGTATAATATTTACAAGTGGTTCATAATATACAAAAATGCAAATGCTACTTACCAGTATGCATCTGTTCTTGGCATGTAGGGCTGCTGACATTCATATCTGTGCATAGATCGCCGCCTAGTGTTGGGTCCGGATGATTGCACATTGTTGTCCTGGAAGAGTCTTCGAAGTATCATGAGATAGGTGGCTCCTCCCCTGGACTACAGTGCGCATGGGCATCGCCTCCATCCCCAGATTGTTTTTAGCCGTTGGCAGAGATGGAGTGAAGTATGTGAGTGATGCCCATGCTAAGAGCATATATATATATATATGTATATGAATACTGCAGCTGCTACAGGCGACTGGGAGGAGGGTGGGCGATATGAATGTCAGCAGCCCTACATGCCAAGAACAGATGCATACTGGTAAGTAGCCTTTGCAGTTCGAGGCATGTGGGCTGCTGAATTCATATCTGTGCATAGAATATATAGCAGTCCTCCTACTATTGGCGGCCGCCCGTGCCAGCTGCAGCAGTTTGAAAAAGTGTTTTGAGAACAGCCTGACCTACAGCTGCCTGCTGTTTGGAGTGCACGTCTACACAGTAATGTTTAGTGAAGGTATGTGTGGTAGACCATGTGGCTGCTCTACAAATATCTTCTAAGGGAATGTTACCTAGGAAAGCCATAGAGGCCCCCAACTTTCTGGTGGAGTGGGCTCTTGGTGGAATTGTGAGAGTGCGTTTAGCCTTAGCGTAACAGATCTGAAAGCATTTCACGATCCACCTAGCGATCCCAGCTTTGGAGATAGCGTTTCCCTTGTGGTGTGAGGCAAATGCAACGAAAAGTTGCTTGGTCTTACGAAAATCTTTTGTCCTGTCAATGTAGTACATTAAGGCTCTTTTAACGTCAAGGGTGTGGAGCATCCGCTCCGCCAGCGACTCTGGGTTTTGAAAGAACACTGGCAACTCAATTGTCTGGTTCATGTGGAATTGAGATACAACCTTGGGTAAGAATTTAGGGTTAGTGCGGAGCACCACCCTGTTAGCGTGTACTTGGAAGAAAGGTTCCTGGATGGTGAGCGCCTGCAACTCACTAACCCTCCGTAGCGATGTAATTGCTACTAAGAAAGCAACCTTCCAAGTCAGAAACTGAAGCTCACAAGAGTGCAGTGGCTCAAAGGGAGGACCCATCAGCCTTGTAAGAACCACATTGAGGTTCCATTCCGGAGCTGGTGGTGTCCGTGGTGGAATGACCCTTTTGAGTCCCTCCAGAAAAGCATTGATAGCAGGGACCTTAAAAAGGGATAGGTGTTGCCTATTCTGGAGGTATGCTGCCATTGCAGACAAGTGAATGCGGATGGAAGAGTACGCCAAATTGCATTGGTACAGGTGGAACAGGTAACAAATGATGTTCTGAATGGAAGCATCTACCGGGTCAATATCGTGGTTTACACAGTAAATGACAAAACGCTTCCATTTAGCCGCATAACAAGCTCGAGTAGTGGGCTTCCTTGCCTCCCGAATGATGTCCATGCAATCGGGGGGAAGATTGAGGTAGCCAAACTCTAGGACTTCAGGAGCCAGATCGCCAGGTTGAGCTGTTGCGGATCTGGGTGCTGAATGTCGCCATGGCTCTGCGTCAGAAGGCTGGGAGTGAGATGAAGCCTTTGATGCGGTACCACGGAGAGTTCCAGAAACGTGGTGTACCATGGTTGGCGAGCCCACGTTGGAGCAACCAGGATGAGAGTGCTGCCTGAGTTTGCGTGCCACCAGCGGTATCAAAGGTGCTGGGGGAAAAGCGTACGCAAATTTGCCTGACCAGTTCATCCACATCGCATTGCCCTGCGATTGCGGGTGTGGGAACCTGGCGGCGAAGCTTTGGCATTTTGCGTTCTCCTTTGTGGCGAACAGGTCTATCTCTGGATGACCCCACTTTTGGAAGTACGGTTGGAGTACTGATGGATGTATCTCCCACTCGTGCATTTGGTGGCTGTGCCTGCTGAGCAGGTCCGCCATCTGGTTGTCTTTGCCCGGGAGATGCTCCGCCATGAGGAAGATGTTCCTCTGAATGGCCCACTTCCACATGCTCTGAGCCAGATGAGACAGCTGCAGAGAGTGTGTGCCCCCCTGTTTCTGAATGTAGTACATGGCCGTCATGTTGTCCGTCCGGATCAACACGACCTTGTCGCACAGATGTACTTTGAATGCCTTCAATGCCATGAAGATTGCCATCAGTTCCAAAACGTTGATGTGCATCTTCCTTTGCTGTAGTGTCCTTAGTCCCTGCACTGTGTAATGGAGTACATGCGCTCCCCATCCCTGGAGAGAAGCGTCCGTAGTCAGGATAATCTGTGGCACAGGCTCCTGGAACGGTCGGCCCTTGCAAAGGTTTTGTGGATTCCACCAATGCAGAGAGTTGTACGCCCGACCGCTCACCAACACTAGGTCTGTCAGTTGCCCATGAGCCTGAGTCCACTGACGTGCTAGGCACTCCTGAAGCGGACGCATATGTAGTCTCGCGTGCGGGACGATGGAGATGCAGGAGGCCATCATGCCTATCAACTGCATGAACACCTTCGCTGGAAGCGAGTGCTGAGGTCTGAATCGTTGGATCAGCGTTTGGATACTGGCGATTCTCACTGAATTTGGCTGCGCAGTGGCTGCCAGAGTGTTTATAGTCGTGCCCAGATACTGCCGTATATGGGCGGGTTGGAGATGGGATTTTGGATAGTTCAGCGAGAATCCCAGATCGTGCAGGAGATGAATGGTGCGGGACACCTGGTCGGCGCACTGCTGTTCTGACTTTGCCTGAATGAGCCAGTCGTCCAGATAGGGGTAGACGTGGACGTTCTGGCGTCGTAGATGTGCTGCCACAGTCGCCAGACACTTTGTAAAGACTCTTGGCGCTGTGGTGACCCCGAAAGGCAGAACCCTGAACTGGTAGTGCTGGTCTTGAATCGTGAATCTGAGGTACTTCCTGTGGGAAGGATGCAGGGGGATATGAAAGTAAGCATCCTTGAGGTCCAGCGTAGCCAGGAAGTCCCCCTGTTGAAGCAGAGGGAGGACCTGCTGCAACGTGAGCATATGGAAGTGCTCCGATAGAATGTACCAGTTGAGGGGCCTGAGGTCCAGGATGGGCCTGAGGGATCCGTCCTTTTTGGGGATCAGAAAGTAAAGAGAGTAAACTCCTGTTCCCCTTTCCGGCAGTGGAACGAGCTCTATTGCCCCTTTTTGCAGCATGACTTGAACTTCCTGCTGCAACAAGTGCAAGTGCTCGCCGGACATAGGACGGTTTCTTGGAGGTATGTTTGGTGGAGTGGAAGTAAGCTCTAGACAGTAACCGTACTGGATAAGAGATTTGACCCACCTGTCCGTGGTGATGGATTTCCACGCGGGCAGGAACTGCTGGAGTCTCCCCCCGACCGGTGTTGTGTGGTCGGGGGGCAGTGACAAGGCGTCACTGTTTGTTGGTGGAGGAGGACCTGGAGCTGTTGTTTCCACGTCCCCTGCCTTTGACATTGTTGCCCCTGTAACCACCTCTGCCTTTGTTGGTGTATGAGGTTTGGGTGTTGCTTTTATAGTACTGTGTGGATTGCGATGCCTGACCCCTTGAGGTGCCTCTGTTATTGGAGCGGCGAAAGGAACCACCCCGAAACTGCGGAGACTGGAGGGCCCCCATAGACTTAGCAGTGTCCGTGTCTTTCTTCATTTTTTCAAGTGTCGCATCCACCTCGGGCCAAACAGGTGGTCAGGATTAACTGTCTGGTTCAAGATGGTCGTCTGTATATCAGGTTTGAAGCCTGATATTCTAAGCCAAGCATGCCTCCTTAGCAACACGCTAGTGTTGATTGCCCTGGAGGCGGTATCAGCCACGTCCAGCGCACATTTGATGGAAGCGTTGGTGATCAGCTTTCCTTCCTGAATCAACATTTCACCTGCCTCCTTGTACTGATCAGGCAGGTGCTGTAGAAGTGTTTCTAGGGTGTCGTAATGCGCCCTATCATAGCGTGCAAGTAGGGCCTGCGTGTTTGAAATGCGCCAAATATTTGCTGCCTGCGCAGCAATTAGTTTCCCTGAGGCTTCAAATATTTTTGACTCTTTGTCTGGGGGAGGAGCCTCACCCGTGGTCTGCGAGTTCGCCCTCTTACGTGCGTTGGATACCACCAAAGAGTCCAGCGGCAAGTGTCCCTTGATGTACGTTGGATCCGAGGGCGCTGCCTTGTATTTTTTGTCAATGCGAGGATTGATGACTCGCGCCCGGGTCGGCTCTCTGAAAACCTCCAGCGCGTGCTTCAGCACTCCCTTGAGCATAGGCAATGTTTTGACTGACTTCTCAGCCACTGAGAAAGTGTCAAACAAAAAATCGACATCCACAGGATCTGAATGTAGGTCGACATCATGATTAGCTGCAGCCCTCTCAATCAGAGCGTTGAAGGCTGCAGAGTCCTCTGTTGGAGAAGTCTTTGCTGCGAAAAGCTGCGGTTCATGACCCGACTGAGGGTCCTCTGTGTCGCCTCCGGCAGACCAAGGTTCATGTACCTCCTCTGGATCCGAGTAGGCTGGATAATTGTACTCGTCCTCTTCATCTCCGTCGCCTTCCCCAGCGTTTGAATGCGTCGGTGAAGGTTCCAAATTATGTGGAGATGCAGGCTCTATAGGGGCAGAAGTACCCGCAGAGTCCTTCTTTTTGAGTGGAATACGATAATGTTCCAACACCGGCTCCGTGGTGATCTTTCTTTTGAGGAGAGAGAGCTTCCCGGTGTTGGCGTCGATAATAACCTCTCGACGCTCCTCATCTGCGAGTGGCTGGAGTCGAGGCTTCGGCCCTACCAATGACGCCTTGGGTGTCGACACCACCTTCAAAGGCACCCCGGCCCCATGCTTCGGAGCGAAAGCCTTCGGCGTGGTCTTCGGCGGCAGCGTGAAGTGGATAGGCGTTAGCGCCTTCGCCGGCTTTGGTGTAGGCTTCGGCACCACATCCTTCGGTTCGGGAGCCACGGCGTCCTTCCGAATCCGCTGCAGGGACTCCATGACCTTTTTTGTTAAGGCCGGGGAGGGCTGGACCGGCTCGAGTGATTTCCCCGAGTCCGGCGTCGGGTTGGCGAAAGGCACGGTCTTCGGAGCCGACACATCACCATCCTTGGCCTTGACGGCTGGAGTCGGCGCAGCCAGAGCTTCGGCGCCGTCCTGACGCTTCTTTGGAGCCTTTTTCGGGTCCTCGACCTAGACCACCTTCGGCGCCGACGCGGCCGCGTCGGTCGTCTTCGCCTTCGGCTTCGACACCGGGGTCTTCGGGTCGGCCATCTTGGCGCGGCTCTTGCTGTCGGCCATTTTGAATTTTTTTGACATAGAGGCCTCTGGAGCCTTCTGTCCCACCAGTGCAGCTTTCACTTTCGGTTTCGAAACCGTTGGTGTGGACCCCGATGGTTTCACTTTCATTTTCTTCAACGGGAGTGGTACATCAGAAATGTCCGTGGCCGGGCCCGGAGGCGAGGCCGTGGGACGATTAACGAGGTCTTTGGTAAGGCCCGAAGGCGATCCCTCGACCTGGGCCGTATAGTGGGGGTTGACCCCTGAGTCAGTTTGAGGATGCTCCTCCTCTGAGCTATCCTCCACGGTGGCAATGGCCCCATCGTCGTCCCCTACCTCACCGACGACTTCATCAAACTCCTCGTCTCCCGCGTCGTAGTTCTCTTCCTCCGACGCCGGGCTAGAGTCCGAAACTTGAAAGACATTGTCGTCTCCAACGTCTTCTTCGAAGATGTTGTCTGGCGGGGGCGCTGATAACTGGACCTGGAGTCTAGCGGCCCGACGAAGCTTGAGGGTCTTCTTACACCGGAACTTTGAGCAGGCCATACACCTGGCCTCATCATGGTCCGGCGACAGACATTTGTTGCACACTGGGTGCACGTCGAGGTGTGAATACTTTGAGGTGCACACCGGGCACCTCTTAAACGGAGTTCGTTCCATGTCTGGAGCGTCGTGTAGGCCCGTCCGAGCCGACAGCACGCGGAAGGGCAGCAAGAGTTCGGAGCTGAAGAACAGTTAAACCCGAACGAAAAACGATACTGACGCCAAGCCTAAAGACCTTTTGGTCTCAAGTTAGGAAAGTTAAACAACTATCGATTCCGACAGAGGGAACCGAAACACATCCGAACCCAATGGCGGAAAAAAACAATCTGGGGATGGAGGCGATGCCCATGCGCACTGTAGTCCAGGGGAGGAGCCACCTATCTCGTGATACTTCGAAGACTCTTCCAGGACAACAATGTGCAATCATCCGGACCCAACACTAGGCGGCGATCTATGCACAGATATGAATTCAGCAGCCCACATGCCTCGAACCAATTTACCCCAAAAATTTTTTAAACACATCCGAGCTTTCACACTGGCCAAACCATTCATCCATCTACACTCATCCAACAGAAACAGTACAAACCCTAAAGGTCTAATGTAAAAAAGAACAATATATATATCGGTTTCTTTAAATATACATATATACAATTTTCACATTTCAATGCTTTTTTCTAAATGTGGTATATACATTTTTTTTTTTTTTATTTTTTTTTCAAAACCTTTATTGCTCCTTTTAGTCTTACACAGCATCTGGCCTACAACCCAACGGGCCGGCCGCCACATCATTGCTGAACTAGCCTCATTATTGTAAAAGTCTGTATATCTGTTGCTGTTTTCGTGGTCTGGTTACTTCGTACTTAAGTAAAGGAGCATCATTCACAAGTAATGTTCTAATTTGAATAGGTTTGGTTTTTTGTTTTTTCAACAATGAACAACGTGCAAAATCAACAAAGAAATCACAGGTAGGTCGTCATGTGTTGAAGTGAGTCCGCATACACTATGCTGTGCAAAGTGTCTTACAGAGTACTCTACATTCAGATCTGCAAGGTCACACATTAATTATTGCTAATGATAGTTGAACATGGAAATTCCTACGGGGTACTTGCCCTGTGTGCCCCTCCGTTTCGTCCCTCCCGACTCCCATGGCCTCCCCCATTCCTTATTCCTACCCCCACTCAACCTCTTCTTATGAACGCTAATCGTCCTCCCCTTCCTCATCAGAAGATATTGGTTCGTCCTCTGGCAAGGGTTCGCAAATGTCACCCCGGTATGTATTCCACAGGGTCCAGATCTTATTCCATTTTCTCGGGCAGGCCCTGCTAGCATACACCTCCCTTTCTGTGACCATTACCCTGTCCATATTCTCACACCATTGTGTTCTCGTCGGCACCTCCATCGCCCCCCATTTCTGTGCTATGTCCCTTTTAGCTATGACCATGCCCAAGGTGACCCACTGCAGTCCATGCCTGGACAAATAATTGGGTTCCCACACATTAAGCAAGCATTTTCGTGGTTCAGGGATCAAGGAGATCCCCACAGTCTGTGATATAGTGCGTAATATACGCCTCCAGTATTCTTGAATGCGTGGGCAGTCCCATATTGTGTGGAAGAAAGTCCCTTCCTCCCCACACCCTCGGAGACAGAATGGGTGCTGCGCGCGGTGTATGAGGTGTAGTGTCGTTCTAGTATAATACACTCTATGTAGTATTCTGAGCTGTATGAGCCGGAATTTAGCTGAGATACCTACTTCTTTGGGTGAAGCCACTGCCTCATTCCACTCGGTTTCGTCCATTGCTGCCACGTCCCCCTCCCACTTTTCCTTGAGTTTGATCATGGGATCCGGCAAATTGTTACTTAACTTACGGTATGTGAGCGAGGTTGCTCGCTCTGGCATATAGTCCGTAAGGAGGCGGTCTTCAAGTGAGGAGGCCTCTGGCACTTCCGTCTCTGGGGGGATGGCTGTAAGCAGCGCGTGCCGAATCTGTGCATATCGGAATTCTTCTTGTGGCCCTAACTCATATTGTTCTCTCAGTCGTGCAAGTGGAGTCACCGTGCCCTGTTCCCACAAATCTCCCACCGTGGACAGGCCTATCACATCCCAATGGGAGAAGCCCTTGCTGTTACGCAGGTTCCCCAGCTCTCGGGAGTCCCACAGGGAAGTAAGTTTAGTTATTCTCCCTTTCCATCCTAGTGTCGCCTGCGCCCTATGCCATATCGTCGCTGTGAGTCTTGTGGGTCCCGTCAGTTTGCGCACTACTCGTTGGTCGTACAAGGGGGCCAGTAGGGTACTTGCGCCTAACTGTATCCTGTCTGCTCTGAAGGCTGGGTCATTTTGGGGGGCGTGGATCCACTGATTTATGATTTTCAGCTGCGCTGCCCAGTAATACAATTTTAGGTCTGGCAGTGCAATCCCTCCGTCGTACCACCCTTTGTGCAGTTTGGCCTGCGCGATGCGGGCCGGGCGGTTACTCCACAGGAGACTTGCCACCAGCGCTGACACTTTCCTAAAGTAACCTGGTTCCACCGGGTACGGCGTATTCTCCAGGATGTATAGGAAACGGGGCAGTGACATCATTTTGTACAATGCTGCCTTACCCAGCATCGTGAGGGGTAGTCCGGCCAAGAACCCAACGTCCTGTTTAAGCCGTTCTATAGGTGGCCTCAGGTTTTTCTGCGCAAATTCTACCGGGTCCTTGGTGACATGTATGCCCAGGTATTTAAAGGATGAACCGGCTTCGGTCAAGGGGCAATGAGCATTCAATGTCGGGCCCGGTCCCTTCAGAACATAAAGTTCCGACTTATTCCAGTTCAGCGTATAATCCGAGACTTTTCCGTGTTCATCACACAGAGTCAGAAGCGCTGGAATGCTGTGCTCTGGGTCAGTGAGGTAAACTAGCATGTCGTCTGCGTATAGGGAGACGCGGTCCTCCCCTCCCCCAGCCCAGGAAATCCCTCTAATCAGTGGGGTAGATCGTATCAGGTGTGCTAATGGTTCTAGAGCTATCGCGAAAAGTAGTGGTGACAGGGGGCAACCCTGTCGAGTGCCTCTCCCCAATGGAATTGTGCGCGAGATATGGCCGTTCGCTACCACCTGTGCCACTGGTCTCGCATACAGCAATCTGACCCATGCTATGAATTTGGGTCCAAACCCTAAGTGCGCCAGGACCTCGAACAGGTAGTTCCACTCGACCAAATCGAATGCCATTTTCGCATCGAGGGCCAATATAACCGCTGGTTCGAGAATCGAGTCCGCTCTTGCAAACACCCCGTGCACTCTTCGCAGATTCAGTGCCGTGTTTCTGTGCGGCATGAACCCGGACTGATCGGGATGTATGAGGTCTGGCAGGTGTGTCAATAGTCGGGTAGCCAGGAGTTTGGCTAGTATTTTAACTTCTGCATTGAGCAGGGATATGGGGCGATAGGAATCGCAATCTTCCAGTGGTTTCCCTGGCTTAGGTATCGCGATGATGGTCGCTACTCTTTGGTCAGGTGGGAGCTCGCCTTTTGCAAGGCAATCCGTATACATGGCCAGTAGGTGTTTACTGAGCCTTTCCGACGTGGCCTGGTACCATTCTATCGGGATGCCATTTGGGCCGATCGCCTTACCGGGTTTTATCGCACGTATCGCCATGTGGATTTCGTCCATGGTTAGATCTGCCTCTAGTTCCGCTGATGCCTCCGGATGCAGCCTCGGTGTGTGGATAGATTCTAGTGCCACCCTGGCCATTTCTACTGTCACCTCCCTGTCAGACGTGTAAACACCCTCAAAGTGGTCAGCAAGTATTTCTACGATTCGCTCCGGGCTCGTGTGCAGTGTACCTCTCCTGTCTTTCACTTGTTGGATACCCTTAGTGCTCCCTCCCTTCTTGTCTAACCAGGCCAACATCCTGCCCGCCTTATCTCCTATCTCATAAATTCTGTTCTTTGTTTCCGTTATCTGCCCTCTGACTTGGTGCCGCAAATACTCCGTATACGAGTGTTGTTGGAGGTGCAGTGTGTGGGCTGTGTCCGGCTTGGGGTGTGTTTCGTGTCTTGTCGCTTCTCGCAGTGCCAGTTCTATTTCGGCCAATTCGAGCGCTTTTTCCCGTCTATAGCCTGTAAGTGTGGTTATTGCTTGCCCCCTTAACACTGTCTTGTATGCTTCCCATAGGGTCGCAGCCGAGCGCACCGACTCCAGATTCTCTTCGAAGTACTGCTTCGTCGCCGTTTTGAGTGATTTCCTGACTTTGGGCGCCTTGAGGTATGCTGCCTGTATGGGGTAAAGTCGTTTGCGCGTTTTCTCCTGGGTGGCGAGTGTTAAGAGAATCGGGGAGTGGTCCGATATGCCTCTGGGTTGGATGTCTATGGTGTCTACGTGTTGTATGCATTCTCCCAGTGCCAAGAAGTAATCTATCCTCGAGAGACTGTTGTGGACAGCAGAGTGGAAAGTGTATTGATTCATGCTAGGGTGTGCATGCCGCCATATATCCACTGGACCCATAGCGGTCAGGAAACGTTGGAAGCGTGAGGGACCCCCGGTTATGCCTGCGGCCGGGAACCTGTCAAGTGTATCATCTACAGTGGCATTAAAATCCCCCCCAAGTATGATGTCTCCCTCTGGAAGGGCCAGTAGGAACTCACCCAGCGCTGGAAGCAAGACCGAATGAAGCGCCGGTGGGATATATACCGAGACCACATTAATAAGCCTTCCTTCCCACTGTCCCTGTAGGGCCGCAAAGCAACCCTGCCCATCAATCTTCGTACTCAGTGGTATAAACTGTGAGGATTTCTTAAGCAAAATCCCAGTTCCTCGGGATCCTGATGTAAACTCTGAATGTGCGATCATTTTATAGCCTCTTCTATCAAGCGCCTTGGTGGTCCCACCCTGTAAATGTGTTTCTTGAAGGAGTGCTAGAGCCGGCCCCTGTCTTTTCAGTGCAGTGAGTACCAGCCCTCGTTTGACCTTGTCTCCCAGGCCCCGTACGTTCCATGTTAGTATGCGTAGGGGTGCTCCCCGGGATCTAGGTGCACCCTCTTCCCGCCTACGTCGTGGGTACTCTGCCATGGTCCTTCGTGTAGATGATCATGTGTCCAGTGTGTAATGCGGTCACAATGGCCCACCCCTCCCCACCAATGAAGCAGCGCGGGTACCAGCCAGCGCAACCCGACCAATCCTGTGGAACTCTGAAAAACTCAACTAACTTCCCTTCTCCCTTCCCAAACTGAACCTGGAAAAATGTGTAACCTGTCACAGTTTGCGGTTTGCAATGTACAGCTAAACAACCCCCCCACTCCTCCCCCCTCCCTGCCAGACGGGCTTAGAACTGCCCGCCACCCCAACTCAGCAGAGTGCTTTGCCCAACCCATAAATAGTACTTGCTTGCTGGGGTGAAGTGTCCTCCGGAGTGAACAGGACCCCTGCCCTCTCCGGACTCCCCCGGGACAGTGTCTAAGCCGGGTCTCACCCACGAAGCCATGTCAGTGATCATCTCGTTTGGTGCCGGGCGACTATTCTTCCACGTCTTCCAGTGCGTCGGTATTGTCCTGCGCCTGGGAGTGTGTCGATGCAACACCACCTGATGCTTGAGATCTCGGTTGGCTGTCACCGCGTTGGCTCTGGTTTGTTCTATGCGAGCGGCGGGGTAGTCCTACTTGTCGCCAGCCATCCAACCATTCGCGCGCCGACTCTGGCGTGTCGAAAAAGCAAACCTTACTGTCCGCGACCACTCGCAGCCGGGCCGGGAACAGCATGGAGTACGGCAGTTCCTTAGCTCTCAGTTCCCTCTTGACATCAAGGAAGGTCCTCCTCCGGCGCGCCACCTCTGCAGTATAGTCCGGGAAAAAGGCTACTGTAGAGTTTTGGACCTGCAGCGGCGCGGCCCTCCTCGCAGCCTGCAGGATCGCATCCCGGTGCCGAAAGTTAAAGAGTCTCGCTAGTATGGGTCTAGGGGGGGCTCCAGGCTTGGGTTGTCCCCCTGGAACTCTGTGCGCCCTTTCAACGGAGAAAAATTGCGATAGACCCTTAGGTTTGAGCTGAGTCTTGATCAGGTCTTCCACATACAGATCCATGGCTCTAGTTCCTTCCGATTCCGGGACCCCAAGAATTCGTACGTTGTTGCGCCTGGAGCGCCCCTCCTGGTCGTCCAACTTCTCTTTCAGTGTCTTATTCTCTGCCGCCACTCGTTCCATTGCCAATTGTAGGTCTGATACGTCTTCAATCAGAGATTTAGTGACCACCTCGACCCGTTTCACTCTTTCTCCCATTTTTTGGAAGTCCGCCCTAAGGAGTGAGACCTCGGTGGCCGTGGACCCCACTGTTGCCTGCACTTGTGCCAGCGCCTTCATCACGTCATCAAGTGTTGCTTTTTTTGTCCCATCGTTCTCTGGCGTCCTCCCCGTTGATGTGCGCGGTTCTGCCTGGGAGTGCGCCTGTCTGTCGTATGCAAATTTCTCCAGTTTAAACTGCGATGAGGCGTTTTTCGGGCCCTTGCCAGCCATGTTTCTTCTCGGTACCCTTGTTGTCTACCTTTTCTGTGGCGAGTGATCCCAAGGGGGGGGGGGGGGGGGGGGGGGGGGCGTCTGTGCCTACCAGGATAAAGGTGGGCCTCAGTGGCGTTGCTCACCCGTTTCCACTGCGTGTTGAATGTGCAGTCAGACCCGAGTCAGTCCCAATGCATCGTGTAGCCTGCCTGACACTCTTTGTTCCACCTTGCCCTCGGGCCCTGCCTGCCGCTGCGATCGTATTGTCTGGTGCTGCAATGCCAGACCACACTTCCAGTGCCTGCTGTGCCCGAGTGGTGTGGTATCTGCGTCTCTACCTGGCCACTGGCAGTTTATGGGTCTTTATGTCGTTTTTCGGCCCCCGCCCCGCGCCTCCGTTGGTCTCTGGCCCTCGTGCCCCCCTCTGCCGCACCCCAGCTCTTCTCTCTTCCCCCAGCCGCGTGTGGGGGCGAGGTCCGCCTCCTATCAAAGTGCGCTGCTCAACAGTTCTGTTCGTAGCGGCAAATGCCGCGAGTTGCGCGTGTGCAGTCTTTTGTATTTTCGGGGGGGGGGGGGGGGGGGTAAGGTGGGGGGGGGGGGGGGGGAACTGGCAGCCGTCTCGTAGGGCCCTTGCCGAGCGGGCGCTCCGTCCGCCTCTCACCGTAGGTATCGTTCACTGCAGGGGGACTTAGTGTGCCAATGCTGATTCCTCGTTGCTGCCTTTCGCTGACCCCTCTCACTTGCGGGCGAGTTGGAACACAGCCACTCGGGGGTGCCAGGGGGATCGCTCCGGCCAAAGGTTTCGGACTGTCACTGGGGGGGGGCGCCGGGTAGTGCGCCCTTCCGGTCGCCCTCTGCCGAGTCGCACTTACTTCCGCCCGGCCTCTAGTCCCACCGGAGCCCGGTGTCGCAGGGTCGCTGCAGGCCCCCTGGCGACGGATGACAGAAGTCTGCTTCCCGGCATCCGATTTCGGCCGTTCTGCCTCCGGGTGATTCCCGCTCAGTCCTAGAGCCGGGTTCCTCCGATCAGAGGTTGATTAAGTTCGGATTAGTGGTCGGATTGTAGTGGGGTCACTGCCTCGCTCACGGAGCCCTACAGCTAAGCGACCACCATGTTCAGCCGCTAAGCCACGCCCCGTGGTATATAAATTTAAACCCTTTTTGAATGGACCTATTTAAAGAAATTATTTCAATTTTTGACAAAAGGACCAAACAACCGGTCGACGCGTTTCGAACTCCCCAATGCGGAGTTCTCCTCAGGACCAACAATCTACAACGACAAACAAACATATTTTAGGACTTATAAACTTAAGATTCCATTCTCAGTATTACAGTCACAACTCCCATGAATGCCTCTGCCCATACCTTAATGTGGTGAATAAAGCACTCCAACAGTAGATGGCATTAAGACGATAGACAGCTGTAAGTAGGAAGACGTAGCATACATTTATGTATCACACTGTCTAAATGTGCCAACTCATGTGCTCAGACTCAGGTTATTCCGGAAAGGCAAACAAGCTTACCTTAGACAAGAATTTTTAATTGCATTGTCTGTGGAGAGAGTAAAATATGTATAAGGATTTGCATTTACATCCTGTTTCGAAACAGAGTGCGTAAACCTCACCGTCACGCTCACCGTTTATTGGAAATATTCAATTTCACTCAGTTTTCGGCGTACGTATGATTCAATCACCCGAGCCCTGCAGGAAAAGGAATCGAGGTTCCGAAGTTACTAATATTCCCGATTGGGTGGAAGCCCCTCATTTCAAACAACGAAGTGTTCACTTACCAAGGTTTGCAGAAACCCGCATCCAAAATGAAGTTGCCTGGTGTGCAGATACGGTATTGAATAACCAGCGCTATTATTGGCCATACATGCGGTCACGTGGTCGCAATCTCCGTAGGGCTTTTGAAGGTTCTTAAAGTGGTACTGACCGAAATTGAGTGGTTTCAACAAAAGCTTAATCAGTTGTGTGCTTGTGACAGAGTTGCAAGATATCTAGTAAACATTGTTAGACAGACAACACTGTTTTTTGAGCAGAACAGAACATAACGAAGTTGCGTGCCCCGTGAAAATGAACCCAATCGGGAATATTAGTAACTTCGGAACCTCGATTCCTTTTCCTGCAGGGCTCGGGCGATTGAATCATACGTACGCCAAAAACTGAGTGAAATTGAATATTTCCAATAAACGGTGAGCGTGACGTTGAGGTTTACGCACTCTGTTTCAAAACAGGATGTAAATGCAAATCCTTATACATATTTTGCTCTCTCCACAGACAATGCTATTAAAAATTCTTGTCTAAGGTAAGCTTGTTTGCCTTTCCGGAATAACCCGAGTCTGAGCACATGAGTTGGCACATTTAGACAGTGTGATACATAAGGAGTAGTTTCTGTCCTGTAACTCCAGTTCTGTAGTAGGGGTATCTCTGTTATAGTCATAATCTAGTGAATAGTCCCGCCCATGTGCGTGGACCCCGGCAATCAAAAATAATCTCTTAAGTTGTCAAAATCATGCAGGAACTGCAAAGACACTTAAGAGAGAATTTAAAGACAAATAATGCAGCCTATGTCCACAGGCTACACTGTCCAGTACTTCAACTAGAAATTCCACCAAAAATCACCACACACAGCCCAGCCTGCTAGTTTCTACCATAGAGAAACCTGCCTCCCCCAGTCCAAGACTCAGGAATGATAGAGAGGAAGGTAGGGACAGACAAGCCCCATAGGCTGCCATTATGTGGCTTAAATAGGATACTGTGCCTTTAAGAGAACTTTCCAGACTTCTCCCAGTATCCCAGAATGCATAGCAGGTCCAACTTACTTTCAGTTCTTTTTGAAGGCGTATAAAACGCCAGACCTGCAGCATTGTACACATGAAAAATTCTCCACCGGGGAGGAGGGAGGGCGCTTATGACTATAACAGAGATACCCCTACTACAGAACTGGAGTTACAGGACAGAAACTACTCCTTCTGTAGTAGGGGATCTCTGTGTATAGTCATAATCTAGTGAATAGAATGGCAAGCCCATCCCCACAACTAAGCGGCGGTGGAGAATAAATACATAATGCCACTATTGTGCGAACAAATTCCGCAGCGAAGCCTGCCCAACCTGAGCATCTGCCCTGGCGTCAGTGTCCAGGCAGTAATGCTTAGCAAAGGTATGAACCGACTTCCAAGTGGCTGCCTTGCAGATTTCAGCAATCGGCACGTTACGGAGCAGGGCCGTCGTGGCAGCCTTGCCCCTGGTGGAATGCGCCTTAGGCTTACCTCCTAAGGTCTTATTAGCTTTCTGATAACACAATTGTATGCAGGACACAATCCACCTAGAGATGGACTGCTTAGAGGTCGCAAGACCTGTCCTGACCGATCCATAATTGATAAACAACTGGTCAGACCTACGGATATCTTTGGTTTTATCCAGATAAAATTTCAACACCCTCCTAACATCCAGAGAATGGAGAGACCTCTCCGCTGGGGATGAAGGGTTCTGAAAGAACGTAGGTAAAGTTATAGTCTGGTTGACATGAAAGTCAGAAATAACCTTGGGAAGAAATTTAGGGTGAGTACGCATAACAACCTTAGCAGCATGAAATACAGTATAAGGTTAATTACAACACAACGCCTGAATTTCACTCACCCTGCGGGCCGATGTAATGGCCACGAGGAACGCCGCCTTCCAGGACAGGTGCTGCAACGAAGCCTTATGAATAGGTTCAAAAGGTTCCTTCATCAATCTGGACAGCACCACATTCAATTCCCATGAAGGCGAGGTAAGCCTGACAGGAGGGAATACTTTCTTCAATCCTTCCAGAAAATCTTTGATCACGGGGATCTGGAAAAAGGAAGTCTGTGAAGGGCATTTCCTGTAGGCAGTCAATGCAGCCAGATGAACCTTAATGGAATGCACATTAAGGCCAGACTGCGCCAAATGTAAAAGGTAAGGAAGGATGACATCGTCCTTACAGGCCGTAGGATCATGGTTCTTAGACTGGCACCAGATACAAAACCTCTTCCACTTGTAAGCGTATGAAGTCCGAGTGGAAGGTCTCTTGGACTCCTTAGGTATGTCCATGCAATCGTCGGGCAGATTCAGATGGCCATATTGCACTATCTCAGGAGCCATGCCGCCAAACTCAAAGACGAGAGGTTGGGGTGTAGCATCCGTCCCCCGAACTTCGTGAGAAGGTCCGGCCTGCACGGCAACCTGATGTGAGGAAGGAGAGACCGGTGAAGTAGGTCCGTGAACCACCACTGCCTGGGCCACTCCGGGGCGATGAGTATCATCCGAGCCCTGGACCGGGCCAGCTTGATGAGCACCGCCGGAATCAGGGGAATGGGAGGAAAGGCGTACAGAAAGCTGTTCGTCCAGTCGATCCATAACGCATTCCCCAGCGTCCCTTGCTGGAAGTACCTGGAGGCGAAGTCTCTGCACTTGCTGTTTTCGGCGGTGGCGAACAAATCTACGTCTGGAGTTCCCCACCTTGCGAAGACTTCTCCTAGTACTTCGTCGTTTATGACCCATTCGTGGTTTTCCTGAAGCAGTCTGCTCAGTGCGTCTGCCTGAACATTCTGCACACCTGGTAGATGGGTGGCCGTTATCGTCAGTCCTCTGGCTAGGAGCCAGTGCCAGATCGCTTGCGCCTCCTGCGACAGAGTGCGCGATCTCGAGCCCCCCTGCTTGTTGAGGTAATACATTGTGGTGGTATTGTCCGTCTGTACAAGCAGAGAGTTGGTCCGGAAGGACGGAAGAAAGGCCTTCAGCGCCAAGTGAACAGCTCTGAGTTCCAGGAAATTGATGTGATACGTGGCCTCCATCGGCGACCACGTGCCTTGAATCTGCAGAATCCCGGAGTGCGCTCCCCATCCCAGAAGAGACGCATCCGTCACGACAGTCTGCGTGGGAATGTCCTTGTGAAAGGGAACCCCTCTGAGGAGATTCTCAGCCGAACACCACCACTTCAGGGACTGAAGGGCATGCAGCGACAGGCGAATCTTGTCGTCCCAAGATCCTTTCCTCTGATCCCACTGGTCCTCCAAGCACTCCTGCAACGGTCTCATGTGCAGCCGTGCGTGCGGCGTCAGGAAGATACAAGAGGCCATCGATCCCAGTAGAGAAGACACCGTCCTCACTGTTGTAGATGGAGTCGTCATAAGAGCCTTCCGAAGGAGTGATAATCGTCGCTCTTCCGAAGGAGACACGCTTGCTGACAGCGTATCGATGGAGGCTCCCAAGTACTGTATGCATTGGACCGGAGTCGGGACAGACTTGGCCATGTTGATGTGCAACCCCAGCTTGTTCAAGAGAACGCACGTCTTCTGGAAGTGTGCTCGCGCTTCCGAGAAGGAGGATGCCTTGATCAGCCAATCGTCCAAGTACGGGTAGACGAACACCTTGTTCTTCCTCAGGTGTGCCGCTACCACCGCCATGCACTTCGAGAATGTCCTTGGCGCAGACTTCAGTCCGAATGGGAGTACTGTGTATTGATAGTGATTGGTGCCGACTTGGAACCGCAGGAACTTCCTGTGTTTGTGTGCAATGGGCACATGGAAGTAAGCATCCTGTAGGTCTATAGCGCAAAGCCAGTCTCCCTGTTGCAACTGAGGGTAGATCTGGTGCAACGACAGCATGCGGAACTTTTCTCTGCGAATCCACTTGTTTGCCTGTCGCAAATCCAAAATGGGCCTGAACTCGTTCTTGTCCTTCTTGCGAACCAGAAAACACCGGGAGTACAGACCTCTTCCTCTCTGAGACAGAGGTACGCCTTCTATCGCCCTTTTCCTCAACAGGATATCCGCTTCCGCCTGAAGCTCGCGCAGCTGAAACTGCGAGCTGACCGGGGGAATCGCTGGAGGGGGGCTGGTGAACCGAAGACTGTATCCATTGCAAACAATATTCAGCACCCACTTGTCCTGAGTAATTTTTCTCCACTCTGCCAGAAAAAGTTGGATGCTTCCCCCTACCGGAGTGGGTAACGGATCCGGGGGAAGTAAGTTCCTAGGGCCTAGACCCCGCCTGGCCCTTGGGCGCCGGAGCCGACTGCTGGCCTCCTCTGCCCTTCTGCCGCTTCTGGAACGGCTTACGGAACGGCCGCTGCTGTTGCGAGTGCCCCGAAGCCTGTCCCCGTCCTCGGCCTTGTCCTCCGAACCGCCGTTGGAAAGGGCGGTACTGCTTCTTGGTTTCCTTGGGCTTTTCCAGGCCCACAGCCGTCAGCGTTTCGGCCTCCGCCTTCATGCGGGCCATTTCATCATCTGCGTGTTTCCCGAAGAGGGTCTCCCCGGAAAACGGCAGATTGGCCACCCTCTGCTGCGCGTCCGGTTTCAGGGACGTCAGCCGGAGCCAGGCGTGGCGCCGTTGGTTGATCCCGTGGCAGAACCCATGAGCAGCCAACAGGGAAGAGTCCGCAGCCGCGCTGATTATCTGGTTGGCCACCAGCATCCCCTCACTCAGGACCTCCATGAAGTCTTCACGCTGCTCCCGAGGTAGATGTTCCGCAAAGCGCTCGAGGGAGTCCCAGAGGGCGCGGTCGTAACGCCCCAACAGAGCCGTGGCACTCGCCGCTTTCATGGATGTCGCGGAAGTCCCACAGATCTTTCGCCCCGCCGAGTCCATCCACCTAGACTCCTTGTCTGGGGGAACCGTGGAGGTCGGAGTGGTGGCGTGCTGTTTGCGGGCCGCCGTGACGATGACGGAGTCAGGCGGAGGCTCCGCTCTCAAGAAGGCCGGATCCGAGTCGGGAGCCCGGTATTTCTTTAGTAGCCTGGACGGGGCCGCTCTCGTCACAGCCGGGGTGAGAAACAGCGCCATAGCCGGTTCTTCCAAGCCCGGCACCAAGGGCAGGAGGGGACGAGACATGTGCCTCTGATGCAGAGTCTCGAAAATGACGGACGTCTTCGGAGTAGGCACTGTCAGTGTAATGCCTAGCTTCGCCGCGCCCCTCAACAGGACGTCTTGAAAGGCAACCAGGTCATCTATCGGGGACACTCTGGTGTCCGGCGACCCCGACAGCGTAGGTGAATAGTCCCTGGTCCCAGACGATCTCGTGCGAGAGCGAGATTCGCGCCTCCTATGGCGGTGTCTCGACCTCGTGGAAGATCTGCGCCTAGAGCGAGAACGAGACCTGCCAGCTCTAGGGCGCTCCTTCGGTTTGCGAGGAGGGGTCTTCCGTGGCTTCTCACGGGGACTCTTCGGATCCTCCCGGGGCTTCGGTTTCGGGGTCCCCTTGGGAGGAGCAGGCAGTGAAGTGGACCTCGGCGGAGGAACCACCGGCTGCGGGGTGGGCCCATGCGGTGGGACCGGAGGTGGAGCAGGATCCCCCGTAGGAAGTGGTATGGGCGGAGGGTCCTCCTTCGGTACGGGTGGAGGAGTAGGAGTCCTGGGTCGAGATGGAGTGTACACTTCCGAGTACACCGAGCCCGGTGACCCTTTAGGGGACGGTTGCGGAGATCCATCCCCATCCGCAGGCGACCTCTTCCTCTTGCGACCACTGGAAGTGGCGTGACTCCTGGGGCTAGAGCCCCCTCTGCGTCGTTTGGGAGAGGGAGACCTACTCCTCGACGCTGACCGCTGTCTGCTGGACGCAGAACGACGCTTCTCCGGCGTCGAACGGCGCTTCCTGGACTCCGGCGTCGAACGTCGTCCCCTCGACGTCGACCCTCTCATCCTCGGCGTCGATCGTCGACTTCTCGACGTCGATCTCCTCTTGCGCGACCTCTCACGTCGCCCTCTCGACGTCGGGCGGTCCGCCCTCGACGTCGATCGTCGTCGTCGTCTTGATGTCCCCGACGTCGAGGGGCCCCTCGACGTCGATCGGCGGTGTCGCCTCGACGACGATCGGCGGTGTCGCCTCGACGACGACCGACGGTGTCGCCTCGACGGCGAGCGTCGGTGCCGCTTCGACGGCGAGCGCCGATACACGTCCCTGCGCCTTCGGCGTCGGTATGAAGACCTCGACGTCGATGAAGACGATGACGTCGACGGCGGCTTCGACGTCGGCTTCTCCTTCGCCGTCGAGCCGTCACGCCGTCTCGACCCGGAGCCCCGGGGAGACGGGGAGCACGCCGTCGTCATCCCTCTCGACGCCGTCGTCGAAGCCCTAGACGTCGACGGAGAATGGGATCGTTGGCTGGACTTCCTGCCCCCGGGGAGCCCCCCAGGGGCCTCAGCAGAGGCAGAGGGATCCCTCCCAGGCTGCCCAGACCCACCTGCAGCACGTTGGCGCCTATCCTCCAGGCCAGCCAGCCTGATCTTCAATCTGTCCCTGAGGGTCCTAGCAGAAAGTTGCTGGCAGATAACACACTCCTCAGGGCCATGATCTTCTGGAAGGCACACGATGCAGACATCATGGGGGTCGCTTTTGGCCTTCTTCCTCTCACATGCTGGGCACTTAACAAAAAGGCCAGGCATTTCGGAGCCCCAAAACGCCTAAAAAACAGCACAAAAGTGAGAAGAGAACACCAAGCAGTAACTGCAACACTTTTAAAAGTCAAAAAGTGCAAAAACGAATTCAATAAACCCTTGAAAAAGGGAGAGCTCAATGCCAGGGTCCTGTAAGCAGGAGCCGGAAAAAAGAACTGAAAGTAAGTTGGACCTGCTATGCATTCTGGGATACTGGGAGAAGTCTGGAAAGTTCTCTTAAAGGCACAGTATCCTATTTAAGCCACATAATGGCAGCCTATGGGGCTTGTCTGTCCCTACCTTCCTCTCTATCATTCCTGAGTCTTGGACTGGGGGAGGCAGGTTTCTCTATGGTAGAAACTAGCAGGCTGGGCTGTGTGTGGTGATTTTTGGTGGAATTTCTAGTTGAAGTACTGGACAGTGTAGCCTGTGGACATAGGCTGCATTATTTGTCTTTAAATTCTCTCTTAAGTGTCTTTGCAGTTCCTGCATGATTTTGACAACTTAAGAGATTATTTTTGATTGCCGGGGTCCACGCACATGGGCGGGACTATTCACTAGATTATGACTATACACAGAGATCCCCTACTACAGAAATGTATGTTATGTCTTCCTACTTACAGCTGTCTATCGTCTTAATGCCATCTACTGTTGGAGTGCTTTATTCACCACATTAAGGTATGGGCAGAGGCAGTCATGGGAGTTGTGACTGTAATACTGAGAATGGAATCTTAAGTTTATAAGTCCTAAAATATGTTTGTTTGTCGTTGTAGATTGTTGTTCCTGAGGAGAACTCCGCATTGGGGAGTTCGAAACGCGTCGACCGGTTGTTTGGTCCTTTTGTCAAAAATTGAAATAATTTCTTTAAATAGGTCCATTCAAAAAGGGTTTACGTTTATATACCACATTTAGAAAAAAACATTGAAATGTAAAAATTGTATATATGTATATTTAAAGAAACCGATATATATATTGTTCTTTTTGACATTAGACCTTTAGGATTTGTACTGTTTCTGTTGGATGAGTGTAGATGGATGAATGGTTTGGCCAGTGTGAAAGCTCGGATGTGTTTAAAAAAAAAATGTTGTAAATTGTTTTTGTATATTATGAACCACTTGTAAATATTATACTGTATTTGAATTTTGTATATACACAAAGTTGGTTACTAATGAAAACAAATTTTACCACTAGTGTTCAAATAAATAAATAAACTAGTGACGCAAATCAAAAAACGGACCTTTATGTTTTTCTCATATAGGTTAAATCTAAAATTGATCAAGCAATATCTGGTATTGGCATTTGTTTCGTTGTTTAATAATGTATCTGAGCAGAGCAGCATCAATGTGTGGCACTATAATTATCAGTGGCACCTAGTAAATGTGCGAGGAAGGAAAGAGCTCCGAATCTTTCCAACACAATGTGATGATCCTGAATTAAAAAAAGGTATTATGCAAACAGAGGAACAAGGATTCAAAGGAACTGTTAATACTCAGAGAAGGCCACATGTGATTAACTGGAAACACTTGTTAATAAAATACAAATTCTGAGAAACAATTTCACCTAAACTGTAATCAAAAAATTTAAGTTGACTAGCATTTACTATTTGGTGGAAACAAATGTATTTACAAAATTGCCTTTTACAGTTTGTTTTTTTAAAGATGTAAATGGCATTAATCGTGAAAATTAGCTTTTACTCTGTTTTTCTACAAGGTGTGAACACATCATTTTCTTTCACCCCTCTTCCCTTCCCCGCACTCCTATTTTAATTTTGTGTTCTTGGATTCTGTTCCCAAAACCCATTTTTCCGTGTTACTTCCTTACTATTTTTAATTAGATATCCTTGCAACCTCCCCATTTCAATCATTCTTTTGAATTAGTTAATTCTCCCTCCGCGAACCTCCATTTCCCCCTTTTTGTGTAGGCCTCTCTACCGCACCTTAATTTTCCCAACACACAATATATTTTCATTTAAAAATATGTGGGCTAAGTAGGTGCCTTGATTTAGTAAATTAGTGTTAATTTTTAATTGTACTTCCTTTTTTTTAAACTAATATTGTTGCCCAAATGACACTTCTATTAATTTGTTTTTCCCATATATGGGTTTTTAATTATTCGAGGTCTCAGAATAGGTTTATATTATTCTGTTTTTCCACCCGTTTACATCCCATATTGGTAGGGCCCATGATATTCAAGAAAGTAATCAAAATTTCTGGTATCAATAATGCTGACAACTATATAGCCCAACACAGGGATCACCCAAGAGCAAATCACAAGCACTGGTTATTAGCCATTCCCAATCAGTGTCCTACTATTGAGACATTTGTAGAACTCTCACAAAGCAACTGCATTAACATCTAACCCATACATATTCAAAACTATAGCACGTCGTAGGGACACTGAAACCTCTAAGGAAGATGCATAGATAGCAAAGGTCTGAGATATGCAAGGAAGCTGGCTCTTGGATTTCCTTTGAACTTTGTTTGCCAGCAACTCTTGCTGCTCTTATAGTCCCTGCAACCAACCAATGCCCGCTTAACCCCTGAACGAATGATTCTTGGGATTATCCGGAAGCCATTGCATAGTCACTTCTTTTGTTGTTACTGAAAACCTACACAGTTCCTCATTTCATTTGCACCCCCAAATATCATCTTGACCCCTGCATCCAAGTTTTTATAGTCACCAATTTGCTGTCCCCTATACCACTACAAAGCATTCAGGGGCCTCACCAGGTCCCTGGTAATCACTTTACCCTTTGCCTGGCATCCCGTACAATCTTCCCTTTTGCTAAAACCCAATAATAATGCTGGTTGTAACAATATGCATTTGACCAACCAGGAATAGTGTACCATTAATATGCAATGCATGGCACTGATTAGCTCAACCTGGTATTGAGAAGATGGGTTCCTCAAATCTAGACACATTTTTCCAGAGGTCAACTTCAATACAGCAAAGCCTTTTATGGCATTTCTACATCCCATTGGAACACCATTAGTCAGTATAGAATCATAACTTCCTAATAAGTTTGACATATATATATTGTCCCACTTGTTTTCTCGGATAGAAGGGAGAGCACTGCTACATTCAAGTGGAAAAAACATAAAATCCCCTTTCTGGATTCTCACAAACATTGGAGTTCTGAAACCCCCGGTTTGTATTCCATAGGTGGAGTAAATCTAAAAGTAAAGTATTAGGTAACAGACCTCACAATAGCTCTTGACTCTGCTAAGGCTACTTATTATCGCAATTTCATCACATCACTTCATTAGTTTCTCGTGTTTATACTTCCTTTTACCAGTACAATCTAATCTTTTGGCTAGCAACATGATATCAGACATCTTCCTTAAAATCAATGCGCACTTCGTTTCTCCAAACATTTGTGTTCTTCCTAGCCCTAACAGGCTTATTCCCATATTTTACATTGGCTTATTTGATTTCTTCTCCAGATATTTAAATGTTTCCTTCTTTCCGGCATGCATCCACAAAGCTACAAAATAGCTGTGGTCAATTAGTTGAAAAAAAAACAATGGCTTCTGTAACTCCCATAAACTGCCATCTACTTTTAGAACTTTTCCTTTTCTTCAAAACTCTTGAACTCAGCCTTCTGCAAGAAGGTTTCAGCCAAAATACTTCATCAAGACTTCACTCACATTGGGGTACTACGTATCACTTATGTCCAACACAATAACATCTCCAAGATCATCTTTCCTATTGACTTAGCAGCAGTCTACACAATTACCTCCGTGAGACTCACTGACACAACACTAGACTACTACCTCGCCTTCTCAGACCATCCTTCTAGTGCTCTTTTCAATCCCTAAATACTCACCTATCAATGGGAGTCCCTCAAGACTCAGCCTTGAATCCTTTGGCTTTACACCATCTGCCTCAAGGAGAACACCTATCACCATTTATCTATCAAAGCAATTAGCACTTCTGTTTTCCATGCTTTATCACGCCTTCAATTTAAATGTATTAAAGATGCCAGAAACTGGGTGTCTCTCGAGCTGAACTTCTCATATGTTGTGTGGATTGGTTTATCGGCATACTCTCTAATCTCCCTCCCAACTGACAGACACTCACCGAGACGTTTTCCTGTGGTCCTGGGGCAGTCAAGGTTTACTGGCAGCATCTGTTGTAAACCATTGGAGACATGGGGCCATGATAATACTGAAATCCAACTGGATAACAACCTTTGGCAACTTAACGCTCTCTAGGTGATGCACAGTCTAAATCTAAAAGGTGGCAGGGGTTAGAAACCTGGATACCGTATGACTGCAAATAGCTCTCCATACGTTCCTTATACAGTTATTTAAGAACAACTATACACCTTCCTGTTAAGAGTTGATACAACAGTTAAAACTAGAATCTGCAAAGAAACCCTGAATAAATTACCATCTTCAGAGGTCAAGATACAATTCTAAATGGTTTTACAGCTTCTATGCACTATGTTATAATTATCTTCGAGACTATGCCCAATATTATCCCAATGTGCTGCCCTTGGTCGACTTTGGTAGTTTTGGGTTTCACTGGGCCTACAGACGTTCATGGGGAATTCCTCCAGCAAAGGAAATAGACGAACCCAAATGATACAGATAAACCAATTCTGGATCCACTTCTGGTACTAGTCCAATCTTTGGTGCCAAAATGTACAACTAATAGGGTTGAAGCTCCAACTGTGGTTTTTCCAGCAC
This sequence comes from Lissotriton vulgaris, assembly GCF_964263255.1. Taxonomy (NCBI): domain Eukaryota; kingdom Metazoa; phylum Chordata; class Amphibia; order Caudata; family Salamandridae; genus Lissotriton; species Lissotriton vulgaris. The sequence goes on along the minus strand of NC_141690.1, from coordinate 182,546,475 downwards.
CCCAGAAAAATAAAATGTGTCCCACAAAGATTCCTTATGCTCAGAAGCTCAAAACCCCAACTACGACCATACCTCAAGTAAAGTGACTGGTGTTGTCCCGAACATCTGGTCCTTTCAGTCAATGGTAACAAGTAGTTTGGCTCTACGTTTAGGAGGTAAGTTCTCCTGTTCGCCTCAGTTCATAGAAACAATCATTCGTACTGGCTACATATGCTACATAAGCCCAGCATAGGAGAAGAGCAGCAACCCAACACAGCATCTACTCCTGGCCAGATGTCCTTTCCGACATGTGTATAGGCATCTAGTGCATCCAGATGATTTACCAAGTACGGATCTATTGGGTCAGTAATCAGTCTACTCTTGAGACCAAACAAGGAGGCTAGAGTTAATCTATAAGTCAGTTTTATTTAAAACATCCAATACTCAATCAATCAATCAATCAGTCAGTCAGAGAATCTGTAAAGCGCACTACTTACCCGTGAGGGTCTCAAGGCGCTGGGAGGGGGGCTGCTACTGCTCGAAGTAGTCTTGAGTAGTCTTCTGAAGGTGAGCAGGTTCTGGGTCTGCCGTAGAAGGATGGGGAGGGTGTTCCAGGTCTTGGCGGAGAGGTGGGAGAACGATCTGTCACCAGAGGTCGTTCTTCGGATGCGAGGGACGGAGGCTAGGGCGAGGTTGGCAGAGCGGAGCTGGCGGTTCGGGGTGTAGAAGGTGAGTCGTGTGCTGAAGTGGTTTCCTGTTGTTTGTGGTGTTTACTGGACTCTGCAGCCAGGAGTTACAGGTCAGTCCAAGTGGTCTGTGGGGTGGTACTGTTGAACTTAACTAGGCAGCCAGCAACAACATAGGAAGAGGGGACTAGTGAGTGTTCCCCAAGAAGTAGAAACCCTACTCTAAATGGTTTGTCAGCTTCCCGCCACCCACCAGCAAAAAACACGTTTCAGGAGAGGCATCACCTGAAGTAGTTTGTGCAGATTGGCAGCTTCACCCAAACAAACCTAGGCTGCTGATGGAGGACAACCAACTTACGCAGCGTGCACAATGGTTCCAAATGAACCTCACCATTCAGAGTGCATGTAATACATACACACAGCAGCCACCTATCCCACAAGGGAGGAAAGCAAGTTACCTTTTGTATGATCGACTGAAAGAGCCTTCAACCTGGGAACACCAGCAAACTGTCTCACCATCAAGGGTACAAGTAAAATAAAGCCCTGAATCCCTGTACTGCATTTCGTCCTCGAGTACTGCACTGCCTGGGAATGAGGGCAGTAGCTACCCTCACTCATAGTGGGGATAAACTTTGGTTGTATCCCAGCACTGACTTGATGACAAACAGAAAATTTAAAAGACGGAGCACTTGCCGTCGATTTAGAGGACTGGAAACTTCTGCAGTAAAAATATGGGACTAACCAGATAAATAGACAAGGCATGATGGCTTTGGTTTTACAAGCAATGGAGAGGAGTTTCATCTCAACACTCACCTGTCCCTCCACCTAAAGGTTGGGTGTCTAAATTGACTCCAGCATGGGGCTGTCATGCGTTAACAGAGTCACCATCAACGCCAACTATACAAATAATGAATTTTTGCAAGATTCATGTTTACCTCTTCTTTCACACTGGCAAATCCATTATTGATATCCAAGTTCTAAGTTGGTTCTACTATTGTAAGAGTTGCATAGTTAGCCTTCCATAAGACTCCAATACAATTTATTAAAAATAAATCAATTTATCAACTTTGTCTACTGCATTTTGTCAATCCCAAACACCTTCACACTCACTTTCCTTACCACTACCACGTCATCTGGCTATTAACCAAATATTGGACACGCTGATGCCCGCCAAGAGTCCAGGACCTGGGGGATACCTCTTGGGGATCAGGACTCACTTCAGCAGAGCCAGCAGCACAGTTCAGGCAGGTAGAGTTGGTGATGGTCAGCCGGGCAGTTGCATAGAGGACTCTGGAAGCTTGTTGTGTCCCTCTAGCTCAAACTGGAAGACAGCCAACTGACTCTTGGAGGAGCCTGGGTTCAAAGCCTTTCACAGTGTTCTGATGAGAGGTTCTGAAGGTCCCACATTTATACCTAGGGTTAGCCTTTGTGTGGGGGTAACCCCTGGCCTACTCCCAAACTGGTTCTGGTTTGTTCTTCCCCTACACCCTGGGTTTGGCTCCAAACTGTCTAAAGGGAAAAATGCAAGGGCAGGCCTGGTGTCAGAATCATTTGTGTGTGCTGCAGGCAGGGTCCTTTAAAGTGCAATCAGGGCAGGGTACAGCTCCTACTCAGCCACCCAGACAGAAAGATCTACTCTCCCTACACCCAGGCCCCTTTAGTACTTATGTCTGGAAGAAACACACAACACACCCCAGGAGAGCCATTCACAATGATGGGACCCTGAACACTTTCAGAAAGGCAATTTTGGTAAAGGCAGAAAAATGGCAACTTTCTTCAGGGCCGGACTGGGAAGCACAACCGGGCCTGGCTCTTTGCCGGACCGGTTTTCGGACGATTTTGGTACAGGGCCGATTTTGCAGCAATTCTGCAGAAACGGCCCTGTAACAAAACCGGCCCCCGGGGGCCCATAACCGGCCCCCACCCATGAGGCGCAACGGGGGATTGCCCGGTGACCGCTATGGCCAGTTCGACCCTGGCCGATGCCGAGATGGTGCTGTGCTGATGCTGAGGTGGTGCAGAGTGATACTGAAGTGGTGCTGAATGATGCAAAGGCAAAGCTGAGTGATGCTGAGGTGGTGCTGAGTGATGCTGAGGTGGTGGTGCTGCGCTGGTGCTGCCGAGTGATGCTTAGTTGGTGCTGTGGTGGTGCTGCGCTGATGCTGAAGTGTTACTGCGTTGGTGCTAAATTGCTGCTGAGGTGGGGTTGTGCTGGTGCGGAGGTGGTGCTGCCCTGGGGCTGAGATGGAGCTGGCTGTGCTGGTGCTCCTGAGTGATGCTCAGGTGGTGCTGCAGTGGTGCTTAATGATGCTATCTGGTGCTGAAGTGGTGCTGCTCTGATGCGGAGGAAGTACTGCAGTGGTGTTGCACTGTCTACTTGCAGGTTATACTATTAAGCAACCTCACATTACATGCTGAGTTTGGAGAGCATGAGGAAGCATCTCTTGATATTGGTTTTATTTAATCAACAATTGAAACCTATAAGAAAGCATCAAAAGTTGAAAGCGCACAACTTAAAGCAGCTTCCTTTTCCTAAAACGGAGCAATAACAGCATGTTTACCTCTTTAATCGTATCCAAATAATCACGCTGTCAAAGGCACAATGTAAATAGGTTGATCCTACTGTCGGCAGTCTTCTAAACTACACTTCCATTAAGTAAGTATACTACATAAGGTTTGGACATTTGAGCTAATGAAACCAACAATGTTATAGCATGAAAAACAACATATCCTCTGCCTGAACATGTGCTCGTCAAACCAAAGATAGTGGAAAACGAGATAAGGACATGATTTGTAGCCCTTGGCTGAGCGCATTCGGAAAGCCAAAAAATCCAAGGCAAAAGAAAAAGTAGTGCGCCAAAATTAAAATATAAAGCTGATAGGGAAGTAATCCATGTAACAGGGCCAGTCTCCAGGGCAAGACCAAAACAGTAAAAGGGGGGAAAATGTGAACTATTCACCAACAAAAATAGAGGAACTTCAAAAGGCACATAAAAAAACAAATGAAAAAGAAAACGCATGGCCGAAGGAGAGGGTTTGGCCTCAAACATATCATAATATGATTTCACTTGAGGTTAAAAAAAACATAGAAACACACTGACAAAAAGGCTAAAGTGGCGTTAGGTTCGTATAACTGACAATTTCTCAGGTTTTTTTTCCAACGGTAATGCTTTTTTGTGAATTTGTAAAGATTTTTTAATACATGTTAAAATCTTACTATCTTTCTCCGCTATAACTCCACTGTAACGTTTTTTCTTTACAGTTAAATCTTTATTTTAGAAGGTACACATAAAAATATACCATGCTGCTGTGCAGGGTGTACTACACTATGTACTGCCATTGTTGAAGGAGAGACATCATGACCCACTCAAGCTCGAGTAAAGCACCAACATGTATATCTCAAGCAAATATCAATCACAGCACCTAATATCAGTTAAACTAATATGAGAAGAACAAATTTGTCTCGAGCATGATATTTGTAGAATATACATACCCAGTTCACCCTTCGTAGGTACTGCAAGATGTAGGATTCCCAAGAGGAAATTAATGAGTTCAGGAGCAAACCTCTTTGAAAGGGACACATACTCAATAAAAATACAACACAGAAACAAACCAGCTGCAACATCTTTAAGCGACAGAACTGGACACTAAAAAGAAATAGAGAGAAAAAAAACCATCATGATTTTGAGGATTATATAAATAAAGTTAAAGTTCAGAATACATGTTTTTTAACGAGAACAATTGCTTTAACGGTGATCCCTTTAATCTTTCATTACCGCAAGTCTGAAAAACAGCCTCTCCCATTTTTGCTTCTGAGGGGACAACGTGCCAGTGTTACCTCTTCATATCAAGTTCCTTAGCTCTATACTTATGTGCCACTAACCGTCCAGGCCCAGATTCCATGTTTCAACACACATGCTTGGAGCATAGCAGATGAATAATAAGAGAAAGGCAAGGTGAATGCTGTGCAGGAGAAAGTGCAAAATCGAAATGTACAAAAAGTAAATGATGAGGCTTAAAATAAATCGGTATAGAGAACTTCCTAGACCTGGTCTTCAAACTTTTGTTGGCTGAGCCCCCCCATCTGACCCTTTTTACACATCGATGGCCATTCCCTCCTGCAGAGCCCAAGTCATACAGGGCAAATAATATTAAATAAAGTGAGACTGTTTAGTAAACTAAAGTTTTTGTAGTGCTTGTGCATAATATAAAGTTCAAGCTAAAAAGTCTCCAAGAAAAAGTTTGCATAAAAAATTACATTGGTGCTTTATTTTTCACATAAAACACAACATTTAGGATAGATTAGTAAAAACAATCCCAAAACACAGGTGAGGAGTGTGCCTGTTTTTCTCCACAGAGACGGACAATGTGTGGATGTATTCTTGCTTTTGCCTTCCTCAGGTTGTGCTAGACTTCCAGTCTGGAGCAGTACCTGGAAACGGGAGTGCTCACAAAATTTTGTAATATATTTTCTTCCGTTTTATATAGAGCGAACATGACAAAGGTATTGGAGCGCTTTACAGGAGCATCTTTTACATTATACAGACACGCATAAATTTTCTGTAAACACCGGGAGATTAAGTGATTTGCCCAGAATCACAGGATGTTGAGCAAACACCAAGAATTGGTTCCCCAGCTCCACGGTCATCGGCTCTGGCTGTTGCACCACATCATTGCCCCTTGACAAGATATCAGAAAAAGGTGTTCCATAAAACATGAATTCAGACACAATTGAAAAATCTGTGATCTTGTGGAGTATGGCCAGGTGTTGCCATGCCCGTAGGAGGCCAGCCACAGTTTTCAAGAAGGCCTAGGAGACATTTACATACACGTGATATAAGTGATTCAAGAGGATATATACAGCTATATTCTCCATCAGCATCAAGAGTCAATTTGTTAGCATAGTGGCTTATAAAGAAGATTGCCTTACAAAGCTTCAGAAATAGTTACCCAAGAAAGCATTTAAATTTGGTCTATGAAGGAAGTGAGGACAGATGGTAGCCATACTTCACAATATTTGTTATATTAGGCTTGTGGACTCAGCTCGTGGACTCAGCTCTAGGGATTGGAACATGTTAACCAAGCACTAGTGACTTTAATCCAGGTCAGATTCATTTTTTGTAAGTCACTGGTAAATTAAGTGATTTTGTCCAGGATCACATGATGTTGAGCCAATGCCAGGACTCAGAACCAGGTCCCCAGAACCAAAGTCAGAACCTATGGCAACTGTAAAGTAACTGTGATGTAAATACCAAGAATAATAATAAATGTGGCAGAACTTATATGAGCAAGACTGGATTTACTGTTTCTAAGAAAGTAATATATTTAAGAAGTACAACAATCATAAATATAGAAGAAAATCTACAGTGGCACATACAAACAGCAACTTTTAAGAAGGGCCAGAGCGGCACACAGACCCAGCAACGTAAAAGAAGTAGAACAAAGGGGGATAGCACAAGTGATATAGATGGACAGCAGTGGCACGTTCAACCGGCAACATTGAGGAAAGACCACAATGACACATACTGTCAGGGACATAGAAGAAGCACTATAATGCCACTTATAGACTTTTTTAGGGGCATGACAATGAAACAAAGTCAAACAATTCAGTTTGAGGAATTAAGTGGGAGCCTAAGAGAAGTAATGACACAGCTGATCAAGTGTGTCTGTGTGAACGCTAGATAATGTCTCTGATATTTTTTTTGTGTGTCTTTTCCACCCCAAAAAACATTGGGCCTCATTTATGAGGCCCCTTGCGCCATCGGAACGTCACTTTTTGTGACGTTCCGTGGGGGAGAAGCCTGCGTGATATTTATCTGGCAGCACTAAGCCACTTTTTTTGGCTTAATGATGCCTGATAAATATCAGTCCCTTTAACGCAGTCTTCTGCGTTAAAGGGGCGTGCAATGGGTGTTGATGGGGCGTTCCCAGCAACATCCATGGCCTTTTGACACTTCACCAGATTTATGAGAAATCGTAAATCTGAGGCAGTGCCAAAAGCTTATGCCTCCCCAGGGCAGGCGTAAGGGAGGCACAACGTGGAGAAACATATTTATTTCTACTTGTTTTTCCTTTTTCTATGTGTGCTGCATTCTGCAGCACACATAGGAAGAGGAAAAGCCTCTTGTGATTATTTTTGTACAGAGTGGTTTTCCTTTCTGTACTAAAATCATCATCCCACAAGGCAGGAACCCTTGCACCATGGTGCAAAGGTGCCTGCGTTGGCAGCCCATTGTGCGCCAGCGCAGAGGAAAAGGACAGGAATGCACCGTATCTTATAGATACGGCGCATTCCTGACCTTTTCTTTTGCCATAGGGAAGCGCAGCAGGAAGGCCTGCTGCGCTTCCCTGCGGCAAAACCTCATAAATGAGGCCCGTTGTCTTTTTAAAAAACATGTGACCAATAATATTGAGCAGTTACATATTTAACATTTGCTCATAATGCAAAACATGTTGCTCTTAGAGAGGAAAGCCTTATTTCCAAGATGGCACCTAGCTAAACCAAAGAGTCCTTACCATGTACTGAAAACAATGCATCTAATGCACTACTTTGGATGTGCTGTCTAGTAGGCTAAACAATACACTAAACGGTCACTAGAATGAGGAGTGACACGTTTGCTGGGGAACGTTAATTAAATGTTTTATAACAGTGGTGAAAAAAGCTCTGCTAGACAGGTCTGCTCAGAATCCAGAGATAAAAGTTCCCAGATTGAGGGGAACCGGGTGAAATTTTTGATGTCTCCTTGTAAGATTCTCCCTTTAAGAGAATCAAATGGTGCAGATGATAACACGCCAAGAAGGAAAGACTAACGTTTCTTGAATAGTTTGCAAGATTCCAGCCCCACTGGTCTGAATCCTGCCTTTGATCGCCTTCCTGGTAAAGTTTCCTGCTAGGAATGTTTCCTCCCTGGGAAACATGTATTTCCACACTCTAATACTTTTATTCTCCACCCTCTTGGAAGTTCGTTCCTCATTGTAAAATGTTTTATTTTATCCTGTATATTCCTCTCTCCTGCGAGCTTTATCAGAATTTGTGTCTATGTAACCTTCATTTTTAGTCTTCTGTTTTTCTTTGCAATGTTTTTTTGTGTTCCACGGTTCTTTTGCAATGTAACGGGCTCTATTGTACAGCGCTCTGACACACCCGGGTAATGTCTGCGCTTTATAACAATGCACATATAAATCAATACATTTGGGAGTGCTGTGGAAATCCAGCCAGGCAGGCACAGCCTAGGTGTGCTGGAGATAAGACTCCAGACACTGCCCTGCCGAGCCCTCAGCTGCTCGCAGCATCTCGAGCTGAGACACACGGCAGCGGGGGGTTAAGCACTTTGATCCTTACAAGGTGTTTCGCGCTCAAAGCAACAATGGAAGAGGAGTGGTGGGTTGGAGTGCGCGCCCCCCCGGAGGGGATGCTGCGCCCGACAGTTTGAAGACCTATGTCCTAGACTAAGGCAGCATTTCTGCGTGATGATGCATTCAGACTGCAAGGTTTATGAAATGTAACTAGTGTCCACAAAATATCTTCAATGAGCAAATGCTTCTGTCAAAGCCGCTGATGCGGCTTAAGCTTTGGATGAAATAGTATGGAGTTTCGTAGGAGGGGAACTCGAGTTGTAGGCTTTGGGGAAGCATAAGTACATCCACTTTGCAACAATAGCAATTGCAACTTTGATGCTTATAGTGAGATCACTAAGTGATGAATACAAACTTCAGAAAGGCAGAGTTTCGTTCCAAGCAAAATTTTAAAACATTTAGGTTGTGATAAATTTCCCAAGACATTAATTTCCTGGTTAAGATGCTAAAACTCTGCCAAAAAACGTAATATGAAAAGAGGACCCTACTCAGTGCCACAATGTTTTTAAGAAAAAATAAAAATGTTTAACTGTTTTACTGAGAGCATAAAATTAACAATTCATTTTTGCGAAGGTAATAGCCATGAAGCTGATTTCTATCTCAAGAGGTATTTGTCATGTGTATTGAGGAGCTAAGGACTAAATTGAGACATTACAGTGAGGTAAAGTCTACTGTAAGAAAATGTCAATGAAGGACTACAAGTATTCCTGAATCTAAACATTATTTATGTTACAGTATCATCTAAATGGGCCTGCAAAGGTTAAGGCCAAATTCACATTTGTTCTTGTACTAACACCTAGTAGACTGAAGCCTTTCTTTGCAGCATAAGTAATAGAATAGCTTGACTAGCTGTTCATATGATAGTTTATCTGACCAGGAAGTCAAAGTCAACAATGGGAAGAAGGAATGGTGAATAAGCCTCCTGAACTAGGAGATCTGTGACTTGTAGAATACCCAAGAAACTGTTGATAAACGAAGGAGATCAGAAACTCAAACCTGCCCCCACTAGAAAAAGACAATGAGGTTCCACTCCAATGCATGGGAATAGACAGTAGACATCTATAAATGTCTGTACATAACAGTGGAAGAACATGCAACTCCCAGCGCAATTACCTTGACCATTATCAATGAACAACAGGCTCTGGCAAACTGGTCCAAGTCATAGAGGTCTGATATATGCCAGATGCTTGTGGTCAAAGAAAAACTCGGGTTAAAACTGAGGCCCTTCTCTTCATCCAGAACCAAAATAATGGCTTTCAAGAGCATTAGCGTTTAAATCGTGTTTAAATCGCCTACTCAGGCATGGCTTCAGGTTGCCAGGTTGGGAGGAAAAATTCCTTGAAAAAATAGACTCCTAATTGTTTAGTCTGTGAGGCACTAATGCATGCCCCTCCTATTCTTTTTTTTTAAAATCCAATTTTTATTTTCATTTCGTCAACTTACAATTACATTTAAACAAGTGCAGTCTCCTACAATTACAGTCATCAGTTAAAATGGATCTGGTAGCGTTTACTCATCAATGTTTAGTAGCGTTGTTCCGGTGGTAACTCTCTCGGTACATATCTAACTTTGTCTCACCCAGTCTATCTCATTAGTATGAATTCCTCCCTACCGCCTCAGGGACCTTCCCTCTTCATGGGCTGTTATCGGGTGTCAATTCAGCTCTTGGTGGTTCACACAAGTTTCCCCGGAATTCATTCCAACTCCCCCAGACTCGCAGACACTTTTTGGGGCACCCCTGTGTGTGTAGACCGCTTTCTCCGCTACCATGGCAATGTCCATATCATTGTCCCACTGTGGTTGTGTAGGTGTCACCCCGGATCCCCAGTTCCGTGCTATATTTCGTTTGGCGATGGCCAATCCCAATGTTGCCCACGCTTTCTGTGCCACGTTAAGGTCTGTTGGTTGCCATATGTTTAGGAGACAACACCTAGGGTCTGCCAGGACTTCCACCCCGCTTACCTCTGAGATTTGTTCCAGCACTTGCACCCAATATGATTGTATTCTGGGGCAGTCCCATATGGTATGATAAAATGTACCGGCTTGTCCGCAGCCCTGTATCAGTTTTAGGCGGGACAGGATCGCCGCCTCCCTGGCTGACGCCAGCGCCTCCAACCAGTCCTCGTCATTTATGTCCCCTAGTTCCACTTCCCATTTGCTGCGCAGCACTGCCGTGGGGTCAGGGAGGTTGTTAGTCAATTTCTTGTATACTAGTGAGATAGCTTTTTTGTCTAAATGTTCTGTGAGGAGCCGATCCTCAAGCGGCGAGGCATCTGTTAATGTAGTTCCCTGGGGGATAGCGCTTTGGAGTGCGTGTCGAATCTGGGTGTATCGGTATGCCTCCGTGTCAGCCATGCCATACTTTTCTTTAGGAGCAGGAAATGTCAAGATTTCTCCCCTTACCCATAGGTCTCTTATATTGGTGATACCTATCAGGTCCCAGTTCCTGAACCCCTTAGTGTTCGCTAATGTACCCAACCTTCTGGTCTCCCAGAGCGGAGTATCTACTGTGAGCACTCCTTCCCAGCCTAGCGCTTTCTGGGCCGTATGCCATATTTTGATTGTGTGGGCCGTAGGGCCCGTCAATGCTTGGCGCCTCTTGGTTGTGTACAGGGCTCTCATCAGTCGGTCAGCTGGCAGCACCTCCCGGTCTAGTCGGTAAGCCGGGTCATCGTGTGGTGTGTGTAGCCACTGATTAATAGTTACTAGCTGTGCCGCCCAGTAGTACAATTTGACGCTGTGTAGCGCTATTCCGCCATCATACCAGCTGTGTGTCAACTTAGTGTGCGCTTTACGAGCTGGCTTGCCGTCCCAGTGCAGAGCAGCCACTTCGGCATTAATGGCCCGAAAATAGGAGAGTGGCACCGGGAAAGGTGTGTTCTGCAGTGCGTAAAGGAATCTAGGTAGTGCTAACATTTTGAAGAGTGCTGCCCTTCCCAACAGAGTAAGCGGGAGTGACCGCCAGTGAGAAACATCAGATTTAAGTCTGCGCAGTGGCGTCATTAGATTTTCTTCTGTAAAGGTGGCGGCCTGTGATGTGACATAGATTCCCAGGTGTTTGAATCCACCGGTCACTATCTGTTTTGGGCAGTCTGGGGGCAAGGTCGGTCCCGAGCCGTGCAATAAGTAAAGCAGTGATTTAGTCCAATTGATCGTGTAGCCGGATTTCTCCCCATATTCTGTAAGGATGACCAGCAGGGTCTGCAGGGACTCCGTTGGGGGCGTTATGTATATGAGCACTTCATCGGCATACAAGGAGATATGGTCTTCCCAACCAGTCTCACAAACTATACCCCGAAACAGTGGTGTCGTGCGAGTCCAGGCTGTCAGAGGCTCCAGTACCAGGGCGAAGAGGAGCGGTGAGAGCGGGCAGCCTTGTCGGGTCCCTCTGCCCAGGGCAAACACTCTTGAAATATGACCATTAGCTACCACATGTGCCGTGTATAGCAGCCGAACCCAGCCACAGAACTTTGGGCCGAAGCCCATCCGCCGTAGGACCGCGAACAGAAATGGCCACTCCACCTGGTCAAAGGCCATTGTAGCGTCTAGGGAGAGAATGGCTGCATCTTCCTGGAGTAGATGGGTGTGAGCCAGCACCCCATGGAGGCGCCGCAAATTGAGGGAGGTTTTGCGGCCGGGCATGAAGCCCGACTGATCCGGGTGGACCAGTGTCAACAAATGGGGTTGAAGGCGCGTCGCCAGTGTCTTGGCCAATAACTTTGCTTCAGCATTAAATCAGTGATATTGGCCGATAGGACGAGGGGTGGTCCGGGGGTTTACCCGGCTTGTGTATCGTCACAATTGTCGCTAGTCTCTGGTCTTCGGGCAGGGTTCCTCGCTCGAGGCTGTCAGTGTACATGTGCACTAAGTGTGAAGTGGTCTTGCTCGCCACTTTTTTATACAATTCCACCGGCAGCCCATTAGGTCCCATGGCTTTACCCGTGTGTAGTGCCCCTAGTGCTTTCCCCACCTCTTCCTCCGAGAGGTCGGCTTCCAACTTTGCCGCCTCCTCCTCCTGTAGTGTCGGTAGAGGTATATTGTCTAGGAAGTACCCAGTCTTCCTCTGTTGTGTGCGCTCGAGTTGTGTAAACCTTCTCATAGTATGTGGCCAGCTCTTCTACAATTAGCTGCCGGTCTGGTGTCAGTGTGCCATCCGCTAGTGTCAGTTGTGCTATCCATCTACTTGCCCTTTCCAGGCTAGCATTTTCCCTGTTTTGTCTCCTAATTCGTTTATCCTATGCATTGTGCCTGTGTGTCTCTCCTTAGCCACCTCTTCTGCATACGCACTATATTCCCGCCCTGCTAATGTCAATGTCTGTGCTGTGGTGACGGTGGGGTCCGATGCGTGTGTCTTTTCTGCCTGTAGTGCAGCCGCCTCTAGGGAGTCCATGGTATGTTGCTGTTCCCGTCTGTGTTGGGTGATGGTCGAGATCGCGTGCCCCCTGATGACTGTTTTATATGCCTCCCAGAATGTACAGGATGAGTCTACCGATCCAGTGTTGTCAGCGAAGTAAAGGTCTGTGGCTGAAACCAGGGCCTTTGCGATCTTACGATTCTGTAGGAAACCTGGGTATAAGGGGTAGACACGTTGTCGCCGTGTGCGGTGAGTAGTGCAAGTGAGCTGAATCGGGGAGTGGTCTGATATGCCTCTGGCTAGGTGTTCTATCGCTGTAATATTTTCGGGGGATACCGCCAGTGTAAGGATGTAATCTATGCGCGACAGACTGTTGTGCGCCCCTGAGTAGTACGTGTATTGTTGTTCTGTGGGATGCTTAAGTCTCCACATGTCAGTCAGTCCCACGGCTCCAAGAAATTCTCTGAGGAGTTGGCTGGGTTTATTACTGTCCCTGGGCGGGTTGCGGTCGATCGTAGTGTCACATACCGCATTCAGATTGCCACCTATTATTAATTCGCCCTCTGGTAAGTCCAATAGAAATTGACCTAGATCCTGGAGTGTTGCCTGATGAAGTGTTGGGGGGATGTATATGGAGACCATGTTGTAACTGTGCCCCTCCCACTGAAAGGTGAGTGCTGCAAACCGTCCATGGTCATCCGTCCATGTTTGTCTAACCACTAATGGGGAGATTTTGTGTATTAATACTCCCACTCCCCTGGATCCGGAGGAGAACTCTGCATGGGCGGCCATCTTAAAGCCCCAGCAATTGAGTGCCTTACACGCCGTTCCTGCCAGGTGTGTCTCCTGAAGTAGAACCACTGTGGGGGCCTTCCGCTTTAAATATTGCAGGACTAGACCTCGCTTGATTTTGTGACCCAACCCATTAACATTCCACGACATCACTGTAAATGAGGGGGTGATCATACGAGGTGTTTGAGGAGTACTACCTATTAGGTCGGCGCTCTGCATGATATCTGTGGAGTGGTGCGTCGTGAACGATGTCGCTACGGGCGTACTGTCGGCTATTGTGTGCCCACGGAGTTCCCTGCCATTTCCCTAGATGCTTGAGTAGAGACTGTGTACCTTTAACCTGAAAACAAATGCATTGAAACTTGCATAACCATAACTTAGAATCCCCAACCCTGCCTCCCTGCCCGGCGGATCCGAACCTGTCCACCTCCCCAACTGAGCAGAGTGCTTACATACCCTCTTAACCTTCGTAACTCGGGAGGATGAAACCTCACCGACCCTTCAAAGTCCCCAATTCGGAGTTAGTCCCAGTAGCGCGTATTAGGTCAGGTAACTCCTACCTTTCGCAGCCTTCTCAACTTGTTCGTCTGTGTCCGCTCAGGTTCGCAGTCCACTTCAATTATACAGTGGACCCCGCCCCACCCCGCTATTGCCAGGTCATCCACCACAGACTGCAACATGAACCATCAAGCTAGGATCCCACTTTTGTCTTGGTCCACGGGCATGTTGCAGGCTTCCAGGATAGTCCCTTTCAGTGTTCATCCAGTTGATGTTGGTTGCCTTCATCCGATTCTCCGCGGGCCGTTCCTCGATTTTTCGGGCCTCTTGCCGGCCGCCAGCCCTCCAGGCAGTCTCTCGCCTCTCCTGAGGACTCGAAGAACCATGTCTTCCACTCGGATTCTACTCGGAGCCGCGCTGGGAATAGCATTGAGTATTTAAGTTCTCTTTTCCGTAATTCCTGCTTGACCTCCACGTAGCTCCTCCATTGCTGCGCCACCGCCGCTGTGATAGAAGGTGACTTCCGCGTTCTTGATCTTGATCGGTGGGGCCATTCGCGCCGCTTGTAAAATGGCGTCTCGATCGCGGAAGTTGAAGATGCGCGCCAAGAATGGGTCGTGGCGGTTTCCCTGGGCACGGTTTCTTCCCGGGACTCGGTGGGCCCGCTACACCGAGAAGTACTTAGATAGGCCTCGTGGTTTCAGCCGGTTTTGGATAATATCTTCTACGAAGAGGTCAAGAGCTGGGTCCCCGGCTGTCTCCGGCACTCCCACCAGGCGAACGTTATTGCGTCTGGATCTACCTTCCTGGTCATCCAGCGTAGCTTTAAGCGTCATGTTATCCTGCTCCAGTTTGTGCAGTCTGGTCTGTAGGTCTGCTGTGTCCGTCGAGAGTCCCGCCGTTGTTTTTTCTACTTCTCCCAGACACTTTGGCGAGATCCGCTCGCATGAAGGAGGAATCTGTAGATATAGAGCCCATTGAAGTCTGCATCATTTGTAACGTCGCCATGACATCTTTAAGGGTAATTTCCCTGGTGTCTCCTCGGTTGGGCGATGGTTGTGCGGATGATTGTGGCGTAGTCCCTTTCGCCGTTTCGGTGCCATCCTTATGATAGGTATATTTGTCCAATTTTGGGGCCTATGCGTGCCCCCTCGTCCCTCTGCCGCTCATATAGTCCCCCTCCTGAGACCGAAGCCTGGTTGTCACTTCTTTCGCCTCTGTGCCCTGCCCTCTGTCCACCACTGACTGTCCGCCGAGCCTTCTGTGATTTTTCGGCGTGTCCCCACCGAGGGCTGTAGCGTTTGTCCCAGGTATGTGGTGCAGCTCGCGAGGCGGCTCTTCACAGTAATTGGCAGCAATGTTAGGATGGGGGCGCCTGTAGGACTTGGCCCTTTTCCCAGAAATTTTTCACTTTTTATTCCCTTAATTTAGGGTGACCCCTATTGTAACAAAAGGGTGTAGGCCTTGAGTAGTGGAGATGCCCTGCGTAATGTTAAACTAATGTTAAGGTGCAGGTGCCTTCTTCCCCTAACATGGCTGCCACTGACCCCTGCTACTGCAGCGCGGTCTTTGTCGACGCATTCTAGTGGCCAGGAGCTGGCTGGAACCCTCAAACAATGTATCTATACTAGCCTGCCAGCCTGCCCATAGCCATAATGGTGGAACCTCCTAGAACCTCCTGGAACCTTGTGGAACAGGTGAGGTGACACCAACTGCCACTACCAACTGTCAACTGGCACTATATAAGGAAAGGGAGGGAAACTTTCCTGTCAGATTGAGGGAGCACAGACCTGGGGGAGAACCTACGCAGGAGTTCTAGGCAGTGGGCCCTAGACCGGGACCTATGACACTGGGAGTGACAAGGCCTAGGTGCTGCCTTCCAAGTGTTGAGGGATCCTGAACTTGCCCCCTGATCTGGCCCGGCGGGAGGGGAACCCAGGGGCCACTTGAGGGAACTGGCTGAGGAGATTTGATATCAGCCATCAACTCAAATCCCCCGCCCCCCTTCAAGGAACCCAGAGACTGCTATTTACAAGGGCGCAAGAAACAAAGTGCCAAGAAGAAACCAAACCACCACAGGACTATTGAGAAATCAACCAGGTATTGGCGCTGTGTCGCTCCACGCGCTCCCTCACGCCACCTGGGACCCCTTTTGCTGGTTTGCCACTGTTGTGTGGCCTGTCCTGTTGGTCCTGCTGATCGGATTCCAACTTAAATGAACTGTCTACTGGCTAAGCGCCTGTCTTGACAGGCTTTTTGGCCCTAGTTGGCAGTGATATAGACTTTAATCTTGCTCACATCTAGGATATGTATTCCTAGCTTGTGTTGGCCCTTTTAGGCCCTTTCTTTCAGACATAGAAGAGGCCATCTATTGCCTATTGGCTTTGGCCTGTCATTTTTGCTTATAGTAGAGGTTGGATCCTGTGGTCCTGACTTTATATTACACATTGGTATGGTTTATGTAGGTACTCTGACAGAGCTAAGGGTTATTTCATCCTTCTTAGGCCTACAAGGTCCAGAACTAGACAGACTCCATTTTGATGGAGCTGAGAGGCTTCAGGGGTAAAGGTAAAGTTTATAGTTAAAGCTGTTGTTCACTTGGAGAGAACCGGTCTGGGCCAGCCCTTATCGGTAGGCTGTATTATTCTCTGTGTGGAAGACACAACAAAAGGCCGGCCGGCTGGGTGTGTGTCAATGACGCGGAGTGGTGCAGGGATCTGATGGGCGGCAGGCTGATGGCTGGAACTTTCCATTAGGAAACAGCATTCTATATTAGTGAAGTGCAGAGGCGGAGTCAGTTAGTTGAGTTGGAGGAGCAGAGAGAGAGAGTTGTTGGAGTTGCAGAAAGAGTTCGAGCGAGAGAGAGCTGAGCTGAAGTTGCAGTTAGTTGAATTGGAGGAGCAGAGAGTGTTGGTAGAGTTGGAGGAATGGAATTGCAGGAGGAGAAGAGACAGAAAATGCTTGGAACAGAGAGAAGACAAACAGACAGTCAGTGAGCTGGAACTGAAGGAAGCAGTTACTTATCAGGAGGAGTTGTGAATAGCTGGAGTCTGAAGTAATGCCTTTTAGAAGAGACTGAAGTTATATCGTGGATTAACCTGTGGGAGCAGCTGGAGTTAATTGGACATTGGCACAGAGACATTGAAACAGAGTGAACAAGCTAGTGGAATTAACAGTTATCAGAGCAGAAACCATTAGATTGAAGTTGGAAGGTGGAGAGAGTCCGTGGGGGAGAGAAATCCAGTGCAAAGTGATCAGCGCAGATGTGTATCCAAGAGTGCAGGAGAGAGAGAGTCTGAGATGAGCCAAGACACAGACGAGAGAGGAGCCCAGATGACAGCTAGAGCAAGACTTCAAACTCCCAAGGTGACCTCGTTCTTATACTTACCCCTTAATCTTGTCCTTATTCCCTAGGCTATTGTATGTCTAATCCTTTTCTTTCAGCGGTGTGTTAAAAGTTCCTGTCCCCGCAGATAACATTGTCCCTGTATATCGAATCCTTTTCTTTCAGCGGTGTGTTAAAGTTCCTGTTAGTCAAGAGACCCCACTGATAACCTTGTACTGTATGCCTAATCCTTTTCTTTCAGCGGTGTGTTAAAGTTCCTGTTAGTTATAGAGACCCCGCAGATCTTTGTATGTGCATTTTATCATTGTTATAATAAACAGATTTTCCAGATCTTAGTGAACTAGTGTGGTGTATATCTTTTGTCCCCATACAGTGGAGGTAACCTTGTCTCCTAGTCAGGTATTACTGTTTGAACAGATGTTACCCCTGATCAGGTAAGTAATAGTTGAATAATTAGGGAGATAGGAGACCTGCAACTAAGGGATAAAGTTTATGCCAAATAATTTGGCCATCCCATAATATTATTGTAGTAGCGAACCCTTAGTGAATAATGAGAGAGACTTCCCAACATAGAGAGACAGAGAGCTGAAGGTATTCATAGGAAAGTGGTCGTCATTGGTAAGTGGCGTTAATGAGAACACTGGGAAGGAGACCAGTGTCTAGATCTGCCGGATTGTAGATCGTGTGTAAATGAGATCACTGGGAAGGAGACCAGTGTCTAGATCTGCCGGATTGCAGATCGGATTGTAAGTGAGTGAGCACCAGGTAGGAGACTGGTGTGTAAGTCCCGCTGGATTGGGGACATAAAAGAAAGAGAGTGAGCACTGAGGCTGCAGCTCAGTGTGTAGGCACGCCAGATTGCGTGTCGAGTGAGCACTGAGGATAATCAGTGTGTAATGGTAGATAATCAGAACTGCCCCAGGGTAGATTAGTCTGGACCCATGTGGTCGCGAGACTATGAGGTATGAGTGTGGTGTATGGCATGGATGTCCTTAGTAATCAGTGAGTATTCTTAGTATCCCTATAGATTTAGTGGTGTTTCGGATGATATGAGCTTGTATATTGCGAGTTCCCCATCCTCAGGTAGGTACCCAGGTGCCTGGATAGATGGTCCTGAGGAGGGAGGTGGTTACGTTCCGGCTGGGTTAGAGGGGCTCTCAGGAGCTGATCCCATCTGGTCCAAAAATCCAGTCGCTACAGCGCCCCTATTCCCTAGCGCTAGCATCCTGGACTACCTGTCCTGCCGGTGCTGTCTGAACTGTCTTATCTATGGGAAGGGCCCCTGCGAAGCGCTGTACCAGAGAAGCGCTATCTCCAGGACTGCCATATTCCCTTCCCCTACAACTAACACCAGAAATCCATTACCAGCGCTGTGAATGGGTCGCACTGTGTACCTGATCCCTGAAACCCACTACCAGTGCTGTGACTGCGAAGCGTTCTGAACCTGTGAGCTCTGGTGCTGCCTGGGGACCCTTGAGGTACTGTGAAGCGCTGTACATCCAGCATCTGTCATTAATTTCAAGCTCTGCATCAGCGAGGCGCTGTGGGCCCAGGACCTGAATTTGCTGCCTGGCGCTGTGTCAGAAAGCGCCCTGTGCCCAAGATCATTGCCGCTAGTTTGAGCGCTGAGACTGTGGAGAGCACTGTGAGGAAGAGCTCTGTTATGCCCCAGAACACCTCCGGCAGTGCGAGCGCTGTGGAAGTGTAGAGTGCTATGAGGAGAAACTCTAGTTGGGCCCTGTTGGCCCTGATCAGGCCCATAAAAGCATCTGAACTGGGCCTGGTCCCATTTAAGAATTAACCCCCGGTTAGGGGTCTATTATGGCCCTGGTGATTCTTGCCACTGAGAAGGGTTAACAAGTTAAGGGGCTGCTGGGACACTAAGGTTAACCCCTGCCTGGGAGTAAAGTTAAGTGCTCATTTTGGCCTTATACCGGGCTAGTGCTGGCTAATGAAATGGTTATCTTTGATGCCAGGTTTATTCTTGATGCAATATCTCCTTGCTGTAATGATTATTCCTGATGAATTGGTTATTGATGCTACAGTGATTAATAACTTGCTCCCTTTGCTCACATAATGAAATATTGACCCCCAGTTGAATGCAAAGGTTATCCTGGCCTAATGAAATGTGAGTTTTTGCATAATGACATGTTGCCTGATCTTTAAGGAAGTGTTTTCTACTCCTGCCTGATGCCAGGGTCTCTGAAACACCTACATTTATATAATAAAATGTGTCTGCATAGGGAAGGTTTGTATGCCAAGTGCAATGTTCCTTAAGTACAACTCCAGGTAATGTTTAATGCTGGATAATGTAACGTTTTAACCTTTATTGAAATAAGTTATTGCTAATGAGAATATGAATGGCTCTACATGAAATGTTGTTCTCACCTGCGAACAGGATACTTCCTAATGAAAGGTCCCTACTAGATTAAGGGGGTGTTTACCCTGGTATTGGACTGTTTTAGAGGTCCCAAGGCCCACAGTTTATAGGCCTCAATTCATAAAAGGTTAACCCCTGATTAGAGGATGTAATGGAATGCCTACAGTACCAGGATGAAGAGTATTAGCGAGGGCTAGGCCCAAACCCAGGGATTATCCCTATTTCGCCTAGTGTCCTGCTCAACCTAGGCCTTATGCATGGTTTACCTGTTATTAAATGTTTACTTCTGCTCAGAGAAGTGGTTACTTCCTGGATGAAATGATGGTGCATAACTAATGAAAAGTTCTACTTCAACTATGGAACTGCTTAATGCTCATTCCTGCTGGGAGTAATTCTTAAAATGGTTAATCCTGCACAAGGGGATTTTTATCCTTAATGAAATGTTTTCTCCCCTTTAGTGCCGTATTACTGGAAGCCTACAGTTATTTATTTACATGTTCTTTGCTGTGGAACGCCCACCCTTGTTTGGTGCGGAGTGGGTAATATTCCTACAGAACTAATAAGATGCAATGTCGTTTGGTTGCCTTTATAATGTATTTCTTACAGGTGCTGACAAGAAGCAAGGCTAAGGTCAGGCCTGTGTTTATCTGTATTTAATAGTATCTCATATTCAATATTTATCTGATATTTAATATTTATTCCTCTGAGTATTTATTACAAAGTGTTGAAACATATGTATTCTAAAGGAAAACTAATAAGTAATTGATACTGTAACTTTTGATTACCCTGTCTCTGCTCTATATAAAAGTTATCAAATTTTTATACAAACTAACTGGAGTGGTGTCACTCATTGCGTGCCCATTTTACTGTCCGAGTGGTTGCGTGTGCTGTATGGTCGCTTTACACATAACTTTCGGATGCCTACCTGCTCGTGCCATGCTACCCTCGGGGAGCTGGTGACCCCAGTTCCAACGGCGCCTTACTGTCTCTCAGCCCCGGTGTTAGTGTTCTCCCCGCGCCTGGATTCGGCCCTTCTTTGTTCCCCCCTCTGACCTGCGCTGCTGTCAGAGGTACCTCCGTTGCAGTAGCGCCATGCCTTGGGTGCCCAGAAGGTGCGGGTCCCTGTGGTGAGGTTCTCGGCCGTACCTGTATCCGGGTGTAAGCCCGTTTTCCGCCGTAGGTCCGCCACTGGCTCTTGGAGCTGCTCCGTCCGCAGTGGTGCTGTTACCCGGGTCCCCGGACTACTCGATTCCCCGGCTCCGGCGGGGGTCGTAGGCCACAGATTTCTCCTCGACGGATCTCAGTCCGTGGTGGGTCGCTGAAGACCCAGGTTATCACGTTGTGGAGCGGACGCGCTCCAGTTTCGTGTTCTGCGCGGTAGGCGCCTGTGCAGGGCAGGATTATTAGACGGATTTCGGCGGGATGCTTTTAGGGTCGTGGCGCTCTTCTAAGCTGCGGCCATCTTGCCAGGTCGATAGCCACGCCCCCCCCTCCGCCCCTCCTATTCTTGCTACGAACCCGACAGCTTTGGTTAACAGTAACTGAAAAAAATTAGAATTTGCTACGCACGGCTGCATTGAGACTGCCAAAAGGAGCATGACCCATAGTTAAACATTTGCATTAATATAAGTAGCATACAGGTTCTATAGGCTCAACTGGCTTGTGAATCAAGGACAACTGGTTTGTGCATCAAGGATGCAACGACTACATTGAAATCCTGCAGGGGAGCAGAAGCTCTTTTATGGGGAAGATATCAAATTGGCTCCCACATGCCTCAATGGGCAGGGAGGAAAGATCTTCAGGCCGATAAATACAAGCAGTAGCTAGGAGGTGTCTACAGCAGGAGTGTCGCCTGCTAAAAAATATGCCCCTGGAGCTGAAAAATAAAATTGCAATAAAGTTCATTTATTACCATTTTATTTTTCAGCAACCCGTCCTAAACAGAGTGTGAGGATGGGGCAGGGTAATTGATGCTGAGTGGCAGCAGGGAGCTGTGCACTTAATGTTTAAAGTGGGCATGTCCCTTTGGCCGGCCGTCTTAAAACGGCCAGCCTGACATGTGCATTTTAAACTTCTCGAACCTGATTGTCAGAAAGCACAGGCCTCTTACACCCTCAAGAGTGCTGAGAGAGGCTGCTTCCTCTAATCTGAATGCTTCTCTCATGCTGTGAGAGCAGCACCAGGATTGGGTAGTGCAGTTTCATGGGTCCTGGGGCTTTGAGGAGAGACGATGAGGACATTGTGCGGCAAACCAGGAAGCTAAGTGCCATTAAAATTTTAATGCCACTTGCCCCACAACGCCACTGGTTTAGAGTCGTCTTTAAGGTCTTCTAAATTTGCATCAGGAGTTACAAATGTTACAGTATCATCTAAAAAGGCCTGAAAAGGTTACTACAATGTTCAAGAGCCCAGTGGAAAAAGCAAAGCCATTGGAAACCCAGTAGAGCTTGTCTTTGCAGTTAGGGGAGGCATTAAAATGTTCTCAGTAATATTTTACCAGTTTTTAATAACTGATTACATGCGACTAGAAAATACTTTTCAACCAGTTCATATTGTGCTTATTCTGAAGTTTGTACCAATGAAAAAAGAAGGGATTACCAGCTAGTGCATTTTTCACAAATGTAGTATTGCGTTAAATAGCAAAATGTGATTTTGTAGAGGCAGACTCGAAGGCAAGGAGGCTGGGCCAGAATCAGTGGTATACTTAGTAGAGTCCAGAGTCAGACCTATGACTCTGTCCTGTCCTATAGGCCCCTCACACACACACACACCCATCTGTTGTGATAATTCCCTGAAGACAGCATTTCTTAAATGTTCTACTCTTTCATTGCCCTTATTTTTGTTTTCTGCTAGGTAAAGGCATATGTTTTTCCACATTGCTGTTGGTTGCCTGGTTTGTTATTTAGTTTGCTTTGTTGAGCATTGTACTAGTGAGGAATGCTCAATTAAGCCTCAGCATCTTCAATTGGTGTTGTGCTACTTACTATAGAAGTCCCACATGATTGCAAAGGGTGCTTTGAATAATTCTAATTGGATGATTAGAATGCCTTGTATGGTAAACTTAAAATCAATGTAGACGTCTGCAGCAAGTAAATGCAGCGATGAGCTACGTTTTTTGGTCTCTCCAAAATGGACTCAGGATTGAAGGTGGAGAAGCCCATTGATTGGTTACTCGTAAATGCCAGGGTCAACTTCATGATACTAATGAATAAATGTCGTCATGGAAGAGTTCTTAAAGCTGTATTGGATGAGGGGAAATAAAACTGTAAAGTACACCCTGCCAGATCTTTGCGTTCAACTGTTTGCTTATTTTTGACAATCCCTACAAAACTTGAGAAATCAGGAGGTTCGCTGTGATGAGAAACTCTGGAATGCACTTCCATTGCAAAGAAGAAACATTGCTGTTGTTTCATTATCGATTAAAAGTCTGGCTTGCCTGTTAACTTCCCTGTACTGCGGTTACATCTTTGCTCTCATCATAGTCATGGTTGTTGGTTGCAACTAGATTTGGCCCAGTCGGTTTTCTGCATAACACAAACCAATAAATAATTTTAATATTAAATAAATATGTTTTGATTTAGTATAGTTAAAAAATTAAGTTGTCTCGGTGTTGTACAAATAGCATTAGGTACTACAAGCTACAATCTAGATCAGTACAATGGAAAGTATTTTTTAAATACCTTCTCTATTCTGCTCTTGTAGTTCAAAAAGAGCGATGGTGTCTTGAGATGCTAGTTTCCTCTGTGCTTTCCGTGTAATAAAAGAGCTTTACTCTTACTTTCGGCATCTTCATGGTAAAGCTATACAGTATCACGACGCAAACAGTATAATTTCCAGGATGGTACAAAAGTACTTAGTTTTAAATCCATGACAAAAATGACAAAATAGAATGAAATACAACCATTCTCTAAATGACGCAGTAATAACACGATTAACAAAATAGGATAAAGGCAGTTACCAGGCGAAGATTAAATCTGAGCTGTACTCTGCCAGTACCGTTGTTTGTTTTACCACTATAACTACATTTAATGTAAGGCAGGCAGGACATTCAAAGGTCAGAACACAAAACGAGAAAAAGATATCTTGCTAAAATCCGATTTACATACCTTAATGAGTAGCTGACTCAAGTATGTCATTGTAGGAGTTACGACTGGATGCCAAAAGTCAGAAGTAGGAAACAGGATTGCAGTAATTTTCAAATACACGAACTACAAACAGTTGAGAGAAAGAAAGCAAGCACATTTACAGACTGAGCAAACAATGTTCTTTAAGCAGGTACTCAGCATCAGAAAGCTAGACATATGATATGGTCATTGGTCTGATGCAGGCCAGACTGGGAACTGAAAGCAGCCCTGTCAAATTTTGTCAGACCAGCCCCGTGCGGTGCGTAGCAAGTAAGTGCAGCGAGTGAGCCTGACACTGCTAGGGGGGTTTTGGAAGGGCTTTCTCCCCCCAAGAAAATTTTGGAAAAAGAAAGACCAAAATGATGCATTTTACAACACATTTTCAATTACATATTTAATTGTATTAACGTTCAAAGCACAGGTTATAGAAGGTGACCAGGTGATCCAGTCACATGTGTACCCACAGACATTCTTACAGAGAACACCAGAGAGCAGTGAACCGGAGAACAAAAAGTATAAGTCAGATCTGCCCCCACATGGTGTGTAGCGAGCAAGCGCAGTGAGAGAGCCTGACCCCTACTAGGAAAGGTTTTAGAGGAGGGGTGGAGCTTCTCCCCCAAGAAAATGTTGAAAGGTCAAAACAATGCATTTTTCAACAAACGTTATATATATATGCAGACATACATACATACATAAGCAGCCAGCATGCATACATAGAATATTTATAAGGGGGGTTTTACCCAGTTAGAAATACAGGGACCTGGGTTGTCAATGAGTAATGGGAAGGGGTCCCAGTATTCAGGAAAACATTTAACCAAAAGAATGAAACATAATCAAACAAACATAAATTCAGTCCACATTGTTTAATTCACAATGGGATGATACAAATAGTATGTAAACTTTGCACAATGATTAAACCGTAGTTATTGAAAGTGCCCCAAAGGGAAGGACAGGGGGGTATTGTGAAATAGTGCTGGGAATAGGTGAGGGAAAGTGCAAGGAATCGTACGTAATAGTAAAATCAGTAATTCACACTTAATTTACAGGGTTACAGCATCTGTACCATAGGGCATGACCACCTGGTTCATGTAACTTATTTTTAAACAAAAATCATACTCCAAATGTTCCATGAATGAAAGCAATGTGGTGTGGAGTTGACAATGAAGAACCGTAAGCCGTCGACGTTTCGACCCCCTTGTGTGCAGATATTAATGTTAATCTTGCGGTGGGGTCTTCATCAGGACCAGGGTGTAGGGGACACGTGACCACGGGTGTGGTATCTACAGGACCCGATAAGGTGAAGATTCAGGGTCACTTGGAGGAGAATCGTGGTATAGTCGAGATGCTGCTAATCTGTTAGATGATCGGAGGGTTTACTGATACCAACGGCGTTATTGCAGTCGGTTAGGCGTCTTCAAGACACGTCCCGCGAGGATCGTGTTCTATGATGGTTGAATAGGTCGGTTGTGGAATGAATCCGGTTCCCGACGCTGCTCTCGATTGAAAAGCAGAATCGAGAATAACGCCGTTGGTATCAGTAAACCCTCCGATCATCTAACAGATTAGCAGCATCTCGACTATACCACGATTCTCCTCCAAGTGACCCTGAATCTTCACCTTATCGGGTCCTGTAGATACCACACCCGTGGTCACGTGTCCCCTACACCCTGGTCCTGATGAAGACCCCACCGCAAGATTAACATTAATATCTGCACACAAGGGGGTCGAAACGTCGACGGCTTACGGTTCTTCATTGTCAACTCCACACCACATTGCTTTCATTCATGGAACATTTGGAGTATGATTTTTGTTTAAAAATAAGTTACATGAACCAGGTGGTCATGCCCTATGGTACAGATGCTGTAACCCTGTAAATTAAGTGTGAATTACTGATTTTACTATTACGTACGATTCCTTGCACTTTCCCTCACCTATTCCCAGCACTATTTCACAATACCCCCCTGTCCTTCCCTTTGGGGCACTTTCAATAACTACGGTTTAATCATTGTGCAAAGTTTACATACTATTTGTATCATCCCATTGTGAATTAAACAATGTGGACTGAATTTATGTTTGTTTGATTATGTTTCATTCTTTTGGTTAAATGTTTTCCTGAATACTGGGACCCCTTCCCATTACTCAGCATGCATACATAAGCAGCCAGGCCAGAAAGCAGGGAAATGTAACACATAAGCATCCAGGCCACTAAGGCCAGAAACTGTGGAAATGTCGCACATAAGCACCCAGGCCAGTAAGCATGAAAATGTCACACAAAGGCATCCAGGCCAGAAAGCATGAGAATGTCACACAAAGGCACTCAGGCCAGAAAGCATGGAAATGTCCTGCATAGCGCCACATGCCAGAAAGCATGGAAATGTCACGCATAAGCACCCAGTCCAGAAAGCATGGAAATATCACAAATAAGCACCATGGCCAGAAAGCATGGAAATTTCCTGCATAGTCACACATGCCAGAAAGCATGGACATGTCTTGCATAGTCCCACATGCCAGAAAGCATGGAAATGTCACGCATAAGCACCCAGCCAAGAAAGCATGGAAATGTCACAAATAAGCACCCAGGCAAGAAAGCATGGACATGCCACACATAAGCACCCAGGCCAGAAAACATGGAAATGCCACAAATAAGCACCCAGGCCAGAAAGCATGGTAAAGTCACAAGCACCCAGGCCAGAAAGCATGTAAATGGCACAAATAAGCACCCTGGCCAGAAGGCATGACAATGCCACACAAGCACCCAGGCCAGAAAGCATGGTAAAGTCACAAGCACCCAGGCCAGAAAGCATGTAAATGTCACACTTGGTACACAGGCCAGAAAGCATGGTAAAGTCACACATAAGCGGCCAGAAAGCATGTAAGTGTTACACAAAGGCCCCCATGCCAGTGGCGCTGGAACACTTTTCAGTGTGGGTAATGCAATCACTGAAGTCATGGGATTGTGAAAAATTCAGGAATCACACAAAGAACAATAATAGCAAATGACCCTCGCCTATTCAGGCGGAGTTTGTGAGGGTGTGGCTCAGAGTGGAAAAGGTCAAAATGTCATCTGCCTTTAGAACAGATCAGATACTGTGATAGATTAAGAAGTCTACATTCACCATCTGTGCAGATGTCATTGAAGCTGAAGACCCTTCTTTAGCAGATCTGAGCATTCCCACACACCCATTCAACACCACTAAAAGCAAAATCACAGGATTTATCAAATGAATTAGGAAGCTCAGCTGGGCCACTCCCATACTCCAAGACCTCCATTGGCACCCGATGACCACCCACATTACCTTCAATATCTGTTGCATCTATATATAGACTGGATATTTACATCCAATCCACCATGCCACTCTACCTCACAGACAAATCTAAGACTACATATATCAGGCACAGCACATGCAGTCTTAGCATTGTCAGACTAAGGACAAGCATCATAACGGTGAATCTTTGCTTGTACCTGAACTAGACACAACCTCCCCGTATTACAATGATAATTTTACTCCCTACTATTTTTAACCCTCTGTTTTCTAGCAGGATTTGCCCTGCAAAAAACGCCATTCATACATACTTCCCAAGGCTCGTTTCATTTCGGCACATGCTCTGTGCTGGTCTGTCATGGCGCAAACTTACTGAGTTTCCTAACAGATCTGTGACTGGTAGAACAGCATGATAGTAAGTAACGTTGTTCTGTTTCAGGACATGTAAAGAGACTTGTTCGATTCAAGCAAAGATAAATATGTACCACTCACCCCCAAACACGGAACAGGGGAAAATCACATGCAAGGTGTATTCCACCCATTTGTTCGAACTCCACTCGTTATCAGACAGGGGATTCATTTACAATCACATGTATCATATGTATGTGCTGCCCTAAACGCTCTGTCATTCAAGGTAGTCCGTATTAAACAGATATGTATTTGTACTTGAAACTATAAGGACACACAGTTTAAATGTATCTTCGCTACCTGCGTATCCATGCGTGCCTATTCAGTTTAAAGCGCGTTCCATGACAAGCTCCGCGTCTCGAGGGCACTGGATTTGTACATTTAAATAAATTTGCCCAATGAATGTACGAACATTTTTCACATGATTTTAAAATATTTTTGAAAACAGTAAGGTACACTTACTTAAAACTATATAGAGGCCTACAAAGACTAATCATGCTGCTTGTTTCTCCTGTGTCAGTCTCTGACTGACTAGAGAGTGTGCTGCCCACTATGCTGGGGCGCCGACGGGCGAACTTGAGGGGGGGGACATAAATCATTGGCCCGACACTCACGGCCTAAACTCACACAGTCATTGGCGCTCCTGGACGGTTTCTGGTGCTGCGTGAACTGCCTTCATACAGCAGACGCGGCGCCGAAAGTGTAATACATACGCGCACTACTTAATATAACAGTGACCTCGCAACCTCCAGTGGTGCTTTTTCCCAGCACAGAGGTCAGAGTGCAGAGACTTTCACAGTGGCCTTCAGATTTTGTTACTAGTGGCTGATTTTGCACAAAAAAATAAAAAATAAATAATAAAAAAAAAACACGGTCCCCATTAACGAAACCGACCCCCGTCCTACCGAGGATTGCCTGTTATCACCAGTCCGGCCAGGTCTGAATAGAAAACAGAAGAGGTGACAAAATGGAGTGCCATGGTCCAAGACAGAAAACCACTGAAAGTACCTGGTATGGGACAACCCATTCACTTCAGAAAGAAGAGATGCATGAAGGGTCATGGCCACTTTTTATGTAACGAATATCAAGCGTAAAACGCTTATGATAAGGCATCTGAGAAATGGTTTACAAGCTGCGTGAAATCCTGAAGAATAAACAATTTTTGGACTGTTCCATTTGTTCTAAGCAGGACGCAATCTAGCCTCAAACCATATTGGAAAAATACCAGAGTTTAAAAGGACTGTTTACTTACTTATTTAATTTATGCTAATCAATATACCTTGGATCCAGCTTCAAGCATGTAAATAAATCATTTTTGTGCGTGAGTTCCAGTCTATACAAGAGTGGGTGGAGGGAGAGTGTTCGACACAGAGACAAACAGGTTCACTAGCAGACAGGCAGCATATTTTGAAGACAATACTGGATCAGTATTCAGCCTCCATTGCAGCTCCTATCACTGATCTGTTGAACGCTTCTTTTTCCCAGGGATTGGTGCCACCAAGCTGGAAAACAGCGGTGGTTAAGGCACTCTTAAAAAAGCCAAACTTGGATACGGCGGAATTGGCAAATTTTAGGCCTATATCCCTGCTGCCGGGTCTCGGCAAAATTGCTGAAAGGTTAGCGAATTATCAACTATCAGGTTTCTTGGAGTCTAATGGACTGCTCCGAGACTCGCAGACCGGTTTCCGTCCATGCCAGAGCACTGACACTGCCCTCCTGGCAGTCGTTGAAGAAACCAGACGCATTATGGACTCAGGAGGATCAGTGGCAGTGATCCTCCTGGACCTTAGTGTGGCGTTTGACACCGTTAATCACCAGGTGCTGATTCGGCGACTGTCAGAGGTGGGTGGGGCAGGGGCCGCGTTGAAGTGGCTTAGGTCATTTCTTGAAGGCCGCTCATATCAGGTTTGGGAAGGCAGCAATCGGACTACATCTATCCCCCTCCAGTGGGGTTGCCACAGGGCTCCTCTTTTAGCCCTACATTGTTCAATGTATATATGGCCCCCCTGGAGGATGTGGTGACCCCTTATAACATCAAGATCATCAGCTATGCAGATGATACGCAGTTAGTGGTCGCCTTATCACAACTGGTAGAGAACCCCGATTTGCTGCACTCCTGCCTGTCGGAAGTCCATACCTGGATGGATGAATCAGCTCTTAAGCTGAATGGCTCAAAGACTGAGATAATGTTGCTAGGAAATAAAATCCCCTCACTCCCATCGACCAGCTGGCCTAGTTGTATGGTCGATCTCCCAAGTATGAAAGACGCGATTAAGAGCTTGGGGGTCTGGTTCGAACAAGATCTCTCGTTCAGGACCCAAGCTAAAAAAAACTGCAGGAGTTTGTTTTGCCCTGTTACGACCAGCCCGCAAAATTTTCCCTCTTCTTCCTTTATCTTCCAGGAAGTTGTTGATTCAGGGGCTGATAACATTGAGACTCGACTATAGTAATGCCATCTTTTTGGGTGCCCCTGAATCCACCTTCAACAAACTTCAGCAGGTTCAAAATGTGGCGGCTAGGCTGCTCATGGGTATCCCCAGAACCCAGTCAGCCAGACCTGCCTTAAAGGCATTGCACTGGCTTCCAGTGCAGGAAAGAGTTAAATTTAAGGCACTCTGTACAGCCCACAAAATTCTTCAGGGGACAGGACCCCCTATTCTGAGGAATCTAGCGGTGCCATACAAAGCGAATAGAACGCTGCGCTCCGACCAGAAACACCTCCTCCTAGTCCCCAGAGTAAAGAGGGCACGCACGGGCGGGAGAAGATTCTCGGTGAACACAGCGAGGCTGTGGAATTCCCTACCTTTAAAACTGCGTGCTGAGACCTGCACTTGGCGCTTTCGCAAAGGTCTTAAAACACATCTGTTTCCTGCTTGATTGCATCTGACTGACCGTTTTTATCTGTTGGTGTTCGGATAAGCGCTGGGATGCCCCAGGGTAACTGCGCGATATATAAAATTTTAAATAATAATAATAATCAGTAGCTAGTAGGCTGATTTAATGCCTTTTGTTACTATTAGAGCCTAGCCTCACAGCAATACTTTAGTGTTTTTAAAAACAATATTTAGAGCAAACCCAGCTGGTGCACTGAAAGTCCAAGTTACTGGTAAATATGAGATTTTGTCTTTTTGAATAATCGAAGATGGTAGCTGTAACGCTGGCTTACCTTATATGAGCAGAAATGTAAGTTCAATGATTAAGTAAAAGTCAAGATCCTTTTATTTAATTTTTTTTAATTCTTTTTATTGCAAACATGCTCAGCACAGAAGGACTTGAATCAGGGCATGTTGAATAGCATAATACCAACCACTAAATTCAGAGGCAATATTACAAAGCAGTAGAACAATCAGTAATACTAGGGCACTTTTACGGCCCATCAATAAAATCAAAACCCTTCACCCACCTTCCCCATCGACGAAGTCTGGGCCTTCCCCCACCTGAACAGACCCTGTCAGAACCACCAAATGCCTGCCATGCTCCCCAGATCTTCTCCCACTTCTTCGCGGTTCCCCTGCTTTGGTAAACTATCTTTTCTGCTCTCATAAAGTCAAGTTCCTTAAGGGAGATTTTAAGGTAAAATATGCCTACTCTTAAATAGGTTGGTCAACTTGTCTGAGTTCTGTCTGGCGCTGTACATAAAATGCCTACCATTTAAATGTGCTGGTTTATTTAAAACAAGCATTGGCATAGCTAATAGGTCTCTCCTTAAGGGACCTTATAAGTATTTAGCCATGCAGCACATTATCCTGGGTGCTACAACATCTACTGTTCTTTAACGTGGAAGATTTGACACTAATAGGCACATTATATCGCTGCATTGAGAAGTACTTAAAGTGTTACTTTTGTATAACTGGTAGTCTGAACTCACTTATCTGAAAGCGCTTTCATACACGATAATGAAGAAAAAAAATAGAGGTTCAGTGAAATAAATAATTTGCTTGATAAAACAATGTAAGCGAGGAAGCCACAATGCTTAGGTTCTCTGGTTTCACTTTGTACAGACAGCCAATACATTGGTATCAATGTGTCTTTCCTTACACTGAGGTTTGTTTTGATCTTGGTGCACTTTTCAGAATATCAAAATATAGCACAAACTCTACCGGAAGGTTATTGGAGCACTTTACATGAGCACCACTTCCATTACTTAAGCACCCATTGCAAACTTTCAAGCAAAACATTTTTAAAAGGCTGTAATGCCGTATAAGGGTTGTATGGGAATACAATACAATAAAATATCCCCTACCAAGCGGCACAGGCCATTCATTATGTGTAGACCCTAAGGTACAGGAAATTTGCTCACGGTGTGAAAGACTGGAGCACCCCATCTCATTTTTGAAATTGTATATACAGCAAGTTCGACCTTTCAAGGTTGGTTGCATCTTCCTTCTTCTCCTCATTAAATGAGCACATGTAGTCTAATGATTTTGCTAACTAGGGGAAAGAAGCGTGTTTCTCAAGCAGTACGAATAAAGCGCAGCAGCTGTACCTCATCATAAAGCCAAAATATTTTAAAGTCGCCTCCAATTGTATGGACTCCTGCCAGGCCTCTTGAAACTGTTCCATGGAGGGTGCCCTCCTGCTGCAGTGACTGAGCCAGTGGACCAGAAACAGCTGCATCAGCATACTCCGGAAGTAGCTCATCCTATGCTGCTTTGCAGAGACACTTGATTTCATTTAATTTTCAGGCAACGTCTGCTTGAAAGTATGGATAGAATAGTGGACTCGTTTTAGGACTATCGACACAGCTTGGCCCCTTCGGATACTGGCTGATGACACGTGTGGCATTACATTCAGCGGCGTCACTAGGGGGGTGCGGACCGCACCGGGTGTCACCCCATCTGGGGTGACACCAATCTGGTTAGTTTCGCGCTGGCTGGCCTGGCTCACTCGCTCTCGCTCTGCACTGCACACTGGTGTGCAGCCTGAGTCTCGGCTCAGCCTCGTCCTCACCTGCTGCCAGTGCTAGTGCTGCTTTTTTTAATGTATACTATAGTGTGTGCAAGCCGCATCTAGCGCACGCCACCATGGTGCGCAGTTGCTGCTTACAAATTAAAATACTGCGTCTGCTACTACTGCAGTCAGTGCAGTGAGTGTGTGCACTGCAGCCGCCACGTCATGTTTTCGTTTCGTTTTTTTCTTTTGCATTAGTGTGCCACTGCACTGCCACATTCATTTCTAACTTAGTTCATTCATTATATTTAATTTATACATGATAACAGACACACCACCATCATCTTGGTTATCGCGATTTGCGAGCGCCGTCGTCTCCCTCTCCCCATCAAATTTGGGACTAACTTCTTGGGTCAGGACTCCGGAGGCAGGCAGTCGGTGAGCGAGAAATATCATAATCATGTATAAATTAAATATAATGAATGGACTAAGTTAGAAATGAATGTGGCAGTGCAGTGGCACACTAATGCAAAAGAAAAAACCGTCAACGGTCGTCTGTGTGTCCCATGGATTTTTACAGCCTGGTCTACTCTGTGGTGCGCAGCGGGCGCACAAACGAAAACATGCCCCTCTCGGGGTCTGGTGCACCTAGAGCTTTCTTCCTTGGGCAGTTACGATAGGCCTGAGGACTGCAGTAATGGTTAAATAGAAGGCCCTGTCCTGGCCGCCCTTCCAGCCTCCTAGGCTAGTCCTGACCCGAGCGTGCATGTGCTTGCTGCAGTTGGACACGGCCGGCGCCGGCCATAGCAACCAACCAAGTTCAGCTTGATTTTGTGCTAATGCTTCACCAATACCAGCAACTTCTTGGCTGATTATCAATCGCAGCGAGGCTTTTCCATGATGGGAAAACAATTGCAAAGCCTTTCTCAATGATCACACACAAATATAATACATCTTGTCTGCTTAAGACCTCCGCAGCACTTGTCAAATTCAATTCATGTTTAGGCAGACTCCCATCTAGTGGCAATTCCATTCTGGCTCTTACAGCACAAGCAAGTACGTCAGGCCTATTCCTCCCTCAAAGTGCCCCTATCTTCTAGTTACCACTCCACATCATACCATACACCAACATTTTATTAGATCCTTTACCCTCAGAATTCCAAACACCATGTCAGACATACACTAAATGGGGACACATAGGATAATACGCACTTCCTTTTCTTACAAAGAACCAACCAAAGAATGGCTATTCCTTTGTATATAAAGTATATGAACAATCAATAACAATCACTCAATCTTCAACATGATTAGCTTACACAGTCTTGTGACATGCTGCGCTACCGCCACTTGTCTGCATATTGGTAATAATGCCTACATCAGTTATGCATGGAGAATATGTAGTCACAGACACCCAGTCACGCGACAGCCAGGGTACAGAATCGACTGGCTTCCTTCGACAAAGGATTTCCCTGTCATCCCTGAGTCTACACACTCAATGCCCAAAACATAAATGGAAAGTTTAACCATATATCACCTCCGCTAAAAAATGTCCTTGACCAGACTCGAACACAAAACCAGTCAACACAACTACATTCTTACACAATGTCCCCAAACATCCGCCTCACTAAGCTACACAGCGCAACAAACTCTCATACCTTCTCCATCTTCCATAAACAATACACACATCGCCACAAAGACACCACACTGCAGCACATATGGACCCACAATGTGCAGCCTAATACTCCAACACTCCCAGCACCCAGTCACTCTAGCTGGCCAAACCAACATGACCAAGTGTCAGGACATCAAATGCGCTTAAGCTGTACTCAGTACTGCATCCTCTGGAAACTTTACAAGAAAAAGTTGAGACGATCTCTAAACACAAAGATGACCTCCTCTAGTAGATGCATACTAAAAAAATTGACACAACACAACAATCAAACACTAGAACAGTCCAGCAATACAACAATTGACACCAGACCATGTCAGCAGATTAGGAAATACTTACCTCCAACTTACTAGAGCTACATCAAACATTACCATTCAAATGCAAAACGGATTAGCTCCATTTTATTCAAGCTGAATAAAATGCATCACAAAACATGCATGATTAATTGCTCAAGGCAGGGAGCAGGCCTTTCCTTGAACTTGTGACTTGCAGGTGGTTCACTTCACAGTTCTCTTCATACGTATACTATGAAGTGAATTGCTTTGGCTGAAATATGCCTGCTTTGCTGGCCGGTCTTCATCCTGTTGCCTTATTGTCCATCCTGGCAGCTTTTATTCTTAGTTCTTAACTTCTTACCATCTTTTACCTCTGACCTTGTTGAATTAAATTTTTCTTCTATGGCCTTTGTAAATATAAGAACTAAATTATGTTACTAAGGATTCTGTATGTTCCCGTTATTTGCCATCTGTTGTGCCACTGGCGGACTCGGAGCGGAGGAGTTCCATGCGGTAAGTCGTGAGGGGGGTGACACCATGAGTTGCCCGCACCGGGTGACACCAAACCTAGTGACGCCACCGATTACATTTGCTTTTCCTACATGTGGAGACTAATATTGGAGCAGCAAATAAACAAGATGAGGACATGATTTACAGTTGCCTGCTGAGCACGTTCGGAAAGTCAAACAAGTTGTGCCCGAGAGCGGTCCGCAGTGTTGCAGAGGCAAGTCTGGACTGACATCGGCACCATTGGAAAACAGCGTGCAAATGTGATGAGAAAAGAAAAAATGTACAGGCCTATTTACATCATTATCCAAGCCCTCATTTGCTGCACATGGGAAGGGGAGGACTGAAGCGGTGAGGGGTTTGGGGGACATAACAGCCCTGCTTACAAAACTCGTTGCTCTGAGCCACTGAATACATCGAGCACTCGCGTGAAATGCTCTTAGAGAAACGGAAAAGTAGTTCCTAAACAGATGCTAATATTGGGACAAGTGGAAGGGTACATGTAAAGGGGTCAAGTAAGCAGCACTGCTCCGTGGGAGTGAACAATCCACGAAAAGGAGGGAAAAATAGAAAAGGATTATCCACTTGGAAGAAGTGATTTTTAGAGGACACAAACAAGCAAATGAAAAGGATTGGGCAGACTTGAAGATGTGGAGACGAGAAATTATTAGTAACAGCAACTCTCTCGTCTGTTTCCAAATCCACTCTGTCCACTCGTTGACAAATAACCAGGTAGCCGGAGGGAAAGTACAACAAGCAATGTTTATTATAAACTTGAGCGGGTACAGGTCCGTACAGCCTCCAGGGAGGGTGTACAGGAGTGAGGTGACGCAAGGTATCTGAGGGCTACATTTATAGTAGTGAACAAACAAGAAGGTGATAAACTGGTTAGAACCAGTTTGCTCCAGTTAACTCAAGCTAAGGCTTGTATTACAGAAATCTGCAGATGCGGCAAAACATGTTCTTATCAGTATCAGGCACTGCAGCCTTAAAAAGGCCAGAGCACTCTCTAGACTAAGGCACAGCTAGGTTGCCTCATATGATTTTCAAGAAATATTAAGACATGACTTTCGTTTAGCCATGAACAGCAGCTCAGGAAAGCAACTAAACTAAAGAAACATATGCAGTGCAGCAACAGCATACAAAATGGAGGAGCAAATGCTAAATGCGGCCTAAAACACGTTTTCTAACAAAGCCCACAAAGAAATTACACATCAGGTCTCCGAAGCTCGACCTAAAAAACTACTAACAATCCCTATTGCCTCCGTTATTTACCATGATTGTCTTAGAAGTGCATATAATGAACAAAACAAACTAAAAACTCTGGATGCATATATTAGAATAGGGTCATCCCACTCACCATATCCAATGTAGGAAATTTTGCATGACCTCTGACCTCTAAGATTTCTTCCATCTCATGTGCTGCATCTCGAAAGACAGAGCGGAGACTTTCACTAGCAGCATCAGGAAACAGCTGGCAGAGATCATACAAATGCCTACGGATGAACAAACAGAATTCACAGCAAAATGTTTTGACGGAATAGCAATATTTTCCACTTAGAGTGTATGTTCGCATTTGCTCCTAGGATTAGAAATAGAATAGTCTATATAGATGAACCGTTAATATGCCGTTGCCTGACCTTTCAGTATTTCTAAATGTTTCTCTTTTTAATTATTGTTTTGTTATCTGGAAACCATGTTAGCTCAGTCAGCATTTCTTCCCATTCAGCTAAGTCCTCCACAGGTTTCTCATCCCTCTATGTTTTCTTCATATGATGCTAATCTGCCAGAGCCCACTCAGGTAAGTCCTTCCTCAATTGCGCCACTCCTGGGAGACCCAGGAAGAACCACAGTCCGACTAGTCCTCTCTTTGCCAAAACTGTGCCCAATGCCCACATCAGCAGTTTATTTGATATTATCTACATTTTGGCAATAGACCAAGCAGACATATTTTTATAGATTTCGTAAGAGTCACTGCAGATATTTCACTTCCTACTTTTATTACTTCATTCCAAAAGCCTTATGTTTCCAGGCACCCCATGTCATATGAGGTAAATCAGCGTCCTGTGCACCACACATGCCACAAGAGGACTACATGCCTGGATATACCAAGGACAGCCTTTTTAGTGTAAAATAAGTTCTTTGTATATCATGGAAATGACTTACTTTGAACAGGGCATTGGGAGAGGATATTATAATTTGCCCACTAACTCTCTGTTAATCCAAGGCGGACGGGTTCTCTGGATAGTTAAATGGCCATCTCTCCTGGGCTTTCTCTGTATATCTCCCCCAGTTCTACATCAGCGCTGCATGCAGGATTGTTATCAATCTTCTACTTCCAGAATCCTTTGTATAACTACAAGTTCTGTGTCGTTCTCCGGAAAACAATTCTAAATGGTCTGCACTGTGTGGGCATGCTTGGTGCAGAAACTGCCCTGATCCCATCCAAAACTGTTCTTGTGCCCGTGTAAATGTGAGAAATCGAATACTAAAATACACATCTGCAGCTTTTTCACATGCTTCACGCCAACAGCAAAGGACATATATTTTGCCATAGCTTGAAAAGTTTAATGGGCCAAGCAGGGATTTTATCTGCAAATGAGGCTCTCGTCAGTACGTTTACTACCACTGCATGCCATACATTTTGAACATGTCTAAAACAATTCAGCCAGCACCCAATATTATTGGAAAACGTTAGTGGCCATTATTTAAATACCGCAGACCATATATCAGGCATTCTCTTGTGCAGCATCATTTCATAATAGAAGCCACTCCATACTAATCGTTCTAAGCGGTCATCTCCATACTTCTCTCTTCTTTGACCTCCAAGCTAAGAATACTAAAAACATGCTCTTTTCAGAAAGTGAGCAGCATGTTTGAAGTCTCGGTCGAGTGTGGTCAGGATGTTCTTCATCAATTACGGGAGTTTCTTTTAGAACCTGTTGATTTCACTTCTGTTACATGCGACTTGCAGTGTTTTCTTTCTATGGCCTAGGCTTCAGAGCAGTCACACAGGGTTTACAGCTACCGATTCGTAGACACAACGTCTCAATTCCAATAGATGTTACATTCTACAGAATATGAGAAGCCAGGGTGAATGTGAACATATGAACAACTGCTTGCATAAACTGTTATACTAACATTCTGTATAAGCACTACAGCACAATAAAATATAAGGGCCTGAACTAACATTTGTCAGATGCAGTAAATCTGCTACAAAATTAAGAACGTCTATGCACTTTAAATGGACGGACAGGGATATCAGCTGCTTTTTTGGAGAAAATGTTCCGCCTCCACCAAACTCTAATCAGGCCCTTTGTCTGTGCTATATAAAGAATGATATCTGTGTCGAACTGAGCAAGAGCTCAGTTGACAGGGTGACTGATGACAGGTTCTGCCAAGCATCACCAGTTTGACAAGCCTTGCGGGGCCTTTACGAACTCAGGCATTATCAAGTCCAGGGGAGGAGCATGACCACTAGCGGAAGCATTATAGGCCTTTTAAACAAACCATAGTGCAAAAATATACAAAAGGCAGCACGTAGATCCCAGGGAAAGGTGTGTGACAAAGTTGGCAGTTGCAAAAGGTAGACCACTGGTTAAACACCTGGCCAGCAGAACACTACCGCACCCAGCCTGAGCGTATCTATGAATGGTCTCAATTTTACCAGTACACAGAAACACAATTGCTGGTTATGTTGTCCAAAGCAAACAAGGAGATGATGGACGGAGCGCAGAAACTTCTACGATATTCACCCACAGTCACGATCTGGGTTGAATAAATCATCGTTCTTTAGCTCACTTCGCCACCCCAGTTCAGACCCAGCCATATGCACATCAGTCTTGACCCTGTTCCTCATGGGAACAGTCCAGCCCGAACTGCCAAGCCGGACTGGAAACAAGCATCCTGGGGCCGGTTTCGGGGTAACACCCCTCATTCGCCAAACTAGCTTGAATCCAGTGGTAAAGTGAGCAAGGGACCCATGTCTGGGCATACCCCGACTACTTATGGCAAACAAAGATACACAAGGAGATGATGGACAGAGCGCCAAAACTTATGTTGTCCAGTATAGGATTGCAGATCCATCAGGAAAGTGTGGCAGCTGTCACATGAATAGACCCCATGAGGTTGTAGGTGCTTTAAAAACGTCATTCATTCTACACATATTAGCCATGGGGTGCCTCTGGATATTACCACAATGTGTACAACAATGCCCCAGACCGACAACACTAGATATGTCACGAACAGTGCAGTACTACCGACAGAAACTGAATACACCACCACATCTAAAATGTGGCTCTACAATTATGCTCTACAACTAGACTTATCCATGGCCAGCCAGTTTACCATTGACGATGAGGATATCCAGCAAGGTCTGAAATGTTTACTTATTAAGTAGGTCCTTAACACGGAGGCTTAAAAGGCTTTCAGGACCAAACACTCCCACAACTAAGAAAGTATACAGACATTTGGGAGGCAGATTATCATCCCTTTTAATCATCAAATGTTTTTCTTTTACTCTCTTCTTTTCAAATGTGAATTCTGAACTTCCTGCATGTTTCTCAACACATTCGGAAACCTAAACCATCCCATATTGGCAATAAAGGTGAACTTTATTCAGACTTAACCCAAAATAATTTTCTACTTACGTAGTCATTTTGTCAATTGTTCCTAGCTGCTGCGAGTCACTGACTGCTAGCTCTCCAATGTACTCTAGGAGAAATCCAAACAATTTCTGCAAGAACAAAAAAACTGCATTATGTTGTGCATGTTATTTGCCATCAACTTCTAGTTGAATATTACAAGGTTAATTGTACTTTTTACTTAACCGTAAACAATGGAGGTATTATTATTATTTTTTGAAGCTACAGCATTGGCTGGACACCTAGAGTAAGTTTTGATCACTCAACTTTGATATGCGGTAGAGCTCAGTGCTGGAAGGGAGCCACTTGATCATCGATTTCAGATCATGGGGTAGCAGTGGTAAATTACGGTACCCACAGATACTACTGATTGCCGCATGCCTCATGAAAACGACTGAGTAAGCAGCAGGTGTAAAGATTTAGTTGAGAGAGTGTCGTTTTCTGTCCCTTTAAAAATCGTGTTTAGCAATTCAAGAGAATGCCAAGATGTTTTCAGGATTACACGTAGCAAAGCACTGGTCCATGTTATAAATGTACCAGCATCAGGATCCTAACAGGAGTCTGGTTTAGAGCTCGAAACAAGAGATTTTGGGAGCCTGATCAACCCCAGAATGCTACAAGTCTGTTCAGTGAAGTTTTGAGGCAAGAGTGCTATTTTTTTTTCTGGTGAACCAGATCTGAAGTAAAAATTATAAAAAGCATAATTTGGATCTTGATCTTGGGAAGATGGCGGCCGAGTAGGAAGCTCGGTCGGAGAGCTCCCGTTCACCCGTGATTTACCGTAGCAGAGGTTGGGGAAAATAGCTCCAGCATGTATGCAACAAGAACCGAGATGAATGGAGTGAATAACGATGCATAGCGGAGGTCTAACTCCAAACCAAACGAGTGCTTAAGAAGACACTTCTATCCAACTGCGAACTGTACCTGGTATGGTGTTTTTTTTCGAGGCCGCCTCTCTCTCGC
This sequence comes from Lissotriton vulgaris, assembly GCF_964263255.1. Classification (NCBI taxonomy): domain Eukaryota; kingdom Metazoa; phylum Chordata; class Amphibia; order Caudata; family Salamandridae; genus Lissotriton; species Lissotriton vulgaris. Next base: position 182,506,342 of record NC_141690.1, on the reverse strand, counting down.
TGTGCAGTGGTGAGAAGGGTGAGGCTTGTTGTTTGACGTGCGGCGCCTTGGAGGCTGAGGCTTGTTGTTCCACACACGGCGCCTTGGTGGCAGAGAGCGCACTTTCCGTCCTGGACTTGGATTTCCCGAGGGCTGTCGGCGGAGCGTACGGGTGCTGTGGTGTGTATGAAGCGGAGAAGGGTTTCGGAGCCCATGTCACAACAACGGAGACAGGCAAGTGGAGCACCGCGCAGAGAGCGAAGCCGCGCTACCGCCGTGCCTCCGGAAGACTGGGTTTTCAGTTCCGGGGCACGAGCGACAGAGCCAGAGAACAGAAGCGGCTGTTCGAAGGGGTCAGCAGGGAAGGATCTGACTCTGACTCGATAGCGGGCGGACTAAGAAACGCATTGGGTAACGCAACGGGGGTGAGGAGTGTCTATGTGAGCACGCTCAGCAAACAAAACGAAAGAGTACAAAGAGGCAAGATTAGAGGAAATAAATTCCAAATACAAGGAGAAAGAGATAGAAACAGTTATTTTAGCACGGAAAGTATTTGGATAAACTGCCTTACAAAGCTTACAAAGCTCAGCAAGCCCAACAAACAAACATATACAATAAAACAGACTATAACCTTAACAGTGTTAACAGTGTTAACAGTCAACTCTGTCAACTTTGTCAATATTTTTTGCTTGGTCAGACATATAAATATTTTCAACCTTGCCAATTTATAAGTACAGAAGAGAAAACCTCCACAAACAATCAGCACATGAGTAAAGTCACTAAATTAACGCAGGAGGTATCAGAGGAGAAAACACCTCAAGACTTAAAAAACCTTCTAAAAAACCAAGTTAAACCCAAATCAGAAATAGAATCAGAGCCTCGGCAACAAGAAATTCAGCCTAGCACTGTGAAGTCCTTCTACAGTCTGCGCAACAGAAAGTTTCTGAGTCAGGAGCAGTTCCCAAAAGGTATCACTCCGAGAGTGAGCAGGAAAAAACAAAAGACCACACTCAGAGACTACCTAAAGAATAACTTAGAGAAGGAGGAAAACAATTTGGAGTTTACTCAGAGATGTAAAGTAAAAATAAAAGTTACTCCCCCTCTTAGGTCTTACTTTAAAATTCAGCAACAAGAGCTGAACTCTGAACCTTCTAGTTCCTTACAACCACAAAAATCCTTAGAAGCTTGGGGAAGTGAGAAGGAAGAAATAACCAAACCTACAGATGCTCATTCCCTAAGAAAAGAGAAGCAACAAGCAATTCCTCTCCTAGCTGGAAAACCGAGCCCAAGCAAGATAAAGAAAGGGAGAAAACCCCGAACCAAGAAAAAGAACTTGGTGGAAAACAAGAGTTTGGAAGAATTTTGGAAAATTAAAGGAATCAGTACAGAAGAAGGAACAGAAGTTCATATGGCTGAGGGGGGCGCTGATCCCTCTGCTGCAGCAGTAGCAAATAAAACTGTAAATATAACGGAAGAGGTTGAAGATAAAGAAGATGATGACTCAAGGTCTGTAGAATATAACAAGAACACAGCAAAAACTCATACAGACGAACTTCTTGAAAAAATATGGATAGAAATGAAAGAGAAATTCTCCATTTCCGAATCGAAACAAAACAAAATACAGGAGGTCTGCGAGAAATTGGATAGCAAGCTAAACGCTTTAGCTGACAGAGTTACGGCAGTTGAAAATGAAGTTACTGGCTTGGACAAAAGGGTGGAGAAAAACAGAAAGGAAATAAATTCCTTAAGATTGGAGAATAAAAACATAAATGAAAAACTGGAATCCTTAGAAAATCAAGCCAGGAAAAACAACATAAGGATTCTAAATGTGCCGGAGAACCAAGAGGGTAAAGATGTAAAAGCATTTGTAGTGGCACTTTTGATGGAACATTTCCCATGGGCAGACAAAGAGGTTTTAAACGAGGATACACAGAGAGTACACAGAGATCCTTATGGAAAGAGCAAAGAAAGGAAAACCCCTAGAAAGATCCTAGTAAACTTCAAAACGTATATGCTGAAGGATAGGACCTTGGGAGAGGCACTGAAAAAAGGAACGTATAACAAAGATAGTTGGAATTTTAAAATAAGATCTGATATGTCAAAAGCCTCTCAGACCAGACAATGGGAACTGGGAAATTTGATGTCTGAATTGCAACAACTAGGTGCCAAAGTGCAGATGAAATTTCCACCCTCACTACGCATTATGTGGAGAAATAAAATGCGCAATCTAAGAGAGCCTGAAGAGGTGAAAAACTTGATAGAACTAATCAGAGATCAAGTACGATCAGAAGAACCTCTGAGTTAAATGTTCACATAAAAAAAAAATGTAAAATAAAAATTTAAGGAGAAACAGACACAATCCAATCCAATCCAATTCATACTCAAGGACAAGGTATATAATAATATGTAGGAGCTATAATCCAACTAATTTTTTCATCTTTTAAATGTATATAGATAAGAATCACGGGGATGGGGACGGGAAGCCAAAAGGGTTACGAAGATAACCGAAGGAGAAGAAGATGGAGGCTTCCCCGGGGAGGGTAACTTTAAAGCACAAATTAGAAAGTACGAAACTACACGAAAAAGGGTGGGGAGCAAAATAGGGAAAAAAAACAAAAAATTCCTCATCTGCGAATATTCAGAAAATTAAAACAACCGGGAGTGAAGTATAGTAAAAAAAAAATCACAACAACCCAACAAAACAAATGGGGAGTGAAAGTAGAGGTGTAAAAATTCTATCCTGGAATGTGAATGGGTTAAGGACAAAAAGCAGGAGGAATAAAATCTTAGAATATATCAGAACTGGGAAAAGTGAGATAATAATATTACAAGAAACTCACTTGTTAAAGGAAGAATGGGACCAAATAATTAAGAACTTATGGTGGGTAGATACTTTAATTTGCACAACACAACAATGCAATATTAAGGGAATAGCGATAATCTTTAAAAAGTCCCTAAAAGCAACTATAACCAGTTCAGAAGTGGATAGCAAAGGAAGATGGGCAATAGCCAACGCTAGAATAGGAAATTCTCCCATTACTATTGCAGGGTACTACGGTCCTAACTTAGATGATGCTGATCCGCTGCGAAAATTGTACTTGCAGCTACTACTAGCCACTTCTCCCATAATATTGGGGGGTGATTTTAACCTAGTAATGGATTTAAAACTAGATAGATCACCTCCGGGTAGACATACCAACCTAAAAAAAAATGAGACAATGGATTGGGTCTTATAAAAGGGACCTTAACCTGGTGGATATTTGGAAAAATAAAGGAGAAAAATCACACCCATTCACTTTGCACAACAAAAAACTGGGTCACAAATCCAGGATTGACTTCTTTCTGATCAGTAACGAAATATCAAGGAAAGTAAAAAAAGTATCTCACCTACCAGCTCACCTGTCAGACCACTCAGCAGTTCAACTAGAACTACAAATTACAGAAAATATAACTGAAAGGAGATTCACAGTTGAAAGAGCTTTGCTGGAAGATGAACAAGTTATAAAGGATCTGGAAACTGAAACAAACATCTTCTTTGAATTAAATGCGTCAGGTACCACAGAACAAATAACGTGGGATACTTATAAAGCTGTCATAAGGGGTAAACTTTTGAGCTTAGGGGCTCACAAAAACAAACAAGTAAAGCGAGAGATCTCAGACTTGGAAACAGAGATCAATGCCTTAGATATCGCTATATCCACAGAACACGAAGAGGTAAAGAAACAAGATCTTCTCAACAAAAAACAAATGCAAAAAGATAAAATTAATCAAATCTTGGAAGAGAGGTTACAGAAAAAATGGGATTCCAGCAAACTGGCGAAACATGAGTTTGGTGAAGGCTACGGAAAATGGCTCGCATGGAAGCTCAAAACAGACCTAGCTAAAAATAAGGTGAAAAGCATCATTCCGGATGATCAAAATAATCCTACCTCCGATGAAATCATCATCAAGCATGAATTCTGGAAATTTTTTAAAGATCTGTATACGGAAGATTTAAATCCCTCAGATCAAAGGATTAACTCCTACCTGGAAGATGCAGCGCTCCTAAAACTGACAGAAAACGAAAGAGAAGCTCTGGATAAAGAAGTCCTCGAAGAAGAAGTGACAGATGCCATTAAAGGTTTGAAAAAGGGAAAAGCAGCAGGGCCGGATGCCATACCAAACGAACTATATATGAAATTGAAAGACTCCATACTTCCTCATATAACAAAACTAATCAATTTAATCTTAATACAACAGAAAACTATACCAGATTCATGGAATGATGCCATAATCGCAATCATTCTGAAACCCGGTAAGAACCCTCTCAAATGTGAATCATACCGTCCAATATCACTATTGAACGCTGATTACAAAATATTCACTAAAATAATGGCAGCCCGACTAGGGAAAGTACTATCAAATTTACTGCATCAAGATCAAAAAGGTTTCATTAAAGGAAGATACTTACATGAAGTAACACAAGAGCTTTTAACTGCAATAGACATTGCTATAAGTGAGAAAACTCCTCTTACTATACTTGCTATTGATGCCGCAAAGGCTTTCGACCGGGTCAACTGGACCTTTCTTGAGAAAGTTATGATCAAGAACAACTTCGGACCCTACTTTATCTGTATGGTAAACCAGATTTATAAAGATCCAAGATCAAAGGTCCTAATTAATGGCAGTTTAACAGAAAACATAAAAATAACCAGAGGAACGAGACAGGGTTGTCCACTCTCCCCTTTACTATTCAATCTATATATTGAACCGCTGGCAAATAAGCTAAGAAACAAACACAAAATCACACCTTTCAAGTATGGCATATGGGAGAAGAAAATCGCTCTCTATGCGGATGACAATGATTTTTACTGATGATTATCTAAAAGCTAAAGCAAGTATCGAGAAAACTTTAACTACATTCGGGAAAATCTCAGGATATTTGGTGAATCAAACAAAGACAGAGATTATGACTTGGAATACGGCTTTTCAAAACAATTTCATAAAAAATGAAATCAGATATTTAGGAATCTTAATAAATCATGACATAGAGAAGATTGCAAACAGGAATTTAAATAAAGTTGCCGGGGACGTAAGAAAACTACTTGAGACATGGACCTCTCTACCATTGAGCCTGATTGGGAGATCGAATATAATCAAGATGACCATCTTGCCAAAGTTTACCTTCTTATTTAATACGATACCAATGGAGTTCGGAAAAGCGGAACTAGCTCGAGCACAAAGAGATATAACAAGCTTCATTTGGGCAGCAAAGGGCACGAGGATTGCATGGAAAAAGATCAGGAGGAGCAAGAAGGATAGCGGGTTGGCCAGCCCAGACCTGGTGGAATATTGCAGAGCCTTTCAATTAAAAAATATCAAAACACTACTGAAAAACCATGAACACTACTCAACCTATTTACAAGTAATCACAAAATCAGAGGATCACGCGCTGTTTAAGTATGGACACCCCAAATACTTCAAAAAAATAAAGCTTAAGATATTGAGAGATGCAGCAAAAATGTGGACACAAATTAGAGGCATTCTACATATATCATACTATAGTAAGTGGGCTCCTATCTGGGAATCCTCCGGAACCCCAGAATGCTTAAAAGACACTCTTGCACTTGCATTATAAAGAGCCGACATCAAATACTGGGGACAAATACTAGATGATCCAAATTTAAAAACATGGTTTGAACTTCAAGAACTGTCAAACAATACATTATCTAAATTTAAATACTATCAAATGTCAAGTTGGTCCAGAACTTTACCCAGTATATATGGTAACGAAAAATTGGAAGAGGACATGATTACAACAACGCGATTACCAAAAGAAGTGGCAAAGTGGTATTGGGCTCTGATAACGGCCAACGACGTCAGCGTTAACATGGAAACCCAAATATGGAAAGACATTGTAATAACGGATTTAGATCTAATATGGGAAAAATCTGTAGCTAAATGCTGGTCAACCTTGAAATCCGCGGCTTTGAAGAGGAATCATCTGTATACAATCCATCGGGCATATTGGACACCAAAAAAACTGTCCAAATTCAAAAACGCTGGAATAAAGAAATGCCCTAAATGTGGGGAAGAAAAGTCAGACGACATCCATATGTTTAAAAGTTGCCCTCAATTGAAGGAATTTTGGGATCAAGTCGGTAAGACCCTGAGCACTATCCTGTCCAAACAACTCACTGTAAGTACAACTCTTACTCTTTTTGGGATTTTGGACTCAGGTAATGAAGGGGGGCTTACTAAAGAGCAGGAGAATCTCCTCTTTGTATTAATAGCTCTTGCAAGGAGAGAAATTTCTATTAAATGGATAGGAGCCTCTTGCCCAACCCATGCAGAATGGCTGAACTCGGCAATAAGAATTAACAAACTCGATAAGCTAGGAAATGTAAGCAAAAGATTTAAGTTTTGGGATAATTTTGAATCCTTCTTCAACCCTAAATAAAAACTTAAGTCCTATGATTAAAGCGATTTATCTTCTGGTGGACAAGTACGGTACTTGCCGAGTAGCCAAGCTGGCTAGCTCCCCTCGATCCAAGCCAGATGCATGGATATGTGACGAGTAAAGGAAACTCCTCAAAAACAACAAGGGTCAAAACTCCCCAATCAAGAGAGAACAAGGGGCAGTGTCGGAAAAGAGTAAAGAGGCAGATACCTGATACTCCACAAGCATAACAGTAATCGCAAGATGAGGACAAAAAAAAAAAAAAAAAAAAAAAAAACATAATTTGGTATCACGTGAATCTCATGTATTATGCCTATTATCATATTCCCCCTCCACAATGTTCTATCAAGTTTGTGTGACGGGAGGTTTCCGCTCCACAGCAAGCAGTTAAGGGGCTAGATGCAGCAAATCTCTTATCAGTCACAATTGCTGATGATGCCTATGTGACCAAGTCTACAGCAACCAACTCCTGCAGTACCGGTTCCTTCTCGTACAGCAACAGTAGATGGTTACCCAATGACTTTGGATGAATTCTGCCACGAGACAAGAACTCAAGTGAAACATTTGAGCGGCTTAGTTACTAATGGATGCCCTTTTTATAGGCTTCCAAACTTCCCTTAAAGTGACACTGTTCTTTCTTTAGAACACTTTTAAGCTAATGTCTCCTAGCGTAGGCAGTTCTCTCTAAGTTGGAAATAGTGAATGTAGGACAACAGATAACCGGTTGCATCAATACGTTTAATAGCAACTGAACAGTATGGTATGCATGAAGAGCCATGATGTATAATCAGGCACAGGTAGTCAGTCTGCAATGTATTCCTTAATACAGAAGACGTTCCCTGGGCAGGGACAAACTAGGAGGACCTATATTAATTATCGGAGTAACAGTAGAATTTCTTCTGCATATAATCTTAGTGAGAATATTAATTTACAATCTCAAATGGCTCACATATGCCTTTGAAGCAAAGTTTTTGCAGTGAATACCTTTGCTTTTCTACATATATACTTGAATCCTACCCTACGTCTTCATTCCATGGGTTGACAATTAATGGATACATCATTCCATAAGTGGGAAGGGTTTAAGGGAAAAAGAAAGAGGCCCAGAGTCACTACCAACCTACTTTTCTAACAGAAGCATGTGCTAGGGCAAACAAGATAAATTATGCTACTTGTCTGGGGATGCTCGAATGCAGAAAACGGCACAGCCACTTTCTAATGTGCGGCCCGGGAATAAAGTCTACATAATACATTTAGCACTGTGAGAAAGTGCCATCTTTCTTGCATGGTATGCCCCCACTTTTTGCTGAATTGCTGATGTGCTTTGAGTGAGTGTGTCCTGGGCTCCTGCCAATCAGGTGCCC